>NW_016690488.1:167545-274371 GCF_001604755.1 Lepidothrix coronata | reverse complement strand
ACATGTTTTGTGTGTGTGTGTGTGTGTGAATGCTGTGTGTGTACATGTTTTGTGTGTGTGTGTGTGTGTGTGTGTGAATGCTGTGTGTGTACATGTTTTGTGTGTGTGTGTACATCTATGCATGTGTGCGCGTGCATGTGTGCGTGTGTGTGCGTGTGTGAGCATGTGTGAGCATGCCCAGGCTGTACCCTGGGGTGGGGATGCCCCTGGGTGCTAGCAGTCAGGGTGGACATGGGTGACACCACTGTTGGCACTGCCAAGCCATGGCAGGGAGGGGTTCTGTTCCAGCAGTGATGAGAGAGGACACTGCCACAGTCCTGTGGGACCTGGGTCCTTGGGCTGGGGCTGGCCCCACTTCCAGGGGGATCCCAGGGCGATCCCAGCTGCCTCCCAGCCCAGCTGTCATGAGGGGTCTGTGGATACTGGGAAGCTGCTGGCCAGCTCACGTGGCTCTGTGGGAGGTGGGGGGTGACCAGGGCACGGGGCTGCAGGCTCAGCCCTGCGGCACAGGCAGTGCCCGGCTGTGGGGCACACCTGGCTGGTGCAGGTGCTGTTGGATGTGCCCTGGCGCAGGCAGACATTGGGTGCTTGCACGGGGCTCCCAGCCATCAGCAGACACTGTCCCTGCTCGGGGCTGATGGACACCAGGCACCGTGGGACATGGGGCTGTCCCTCAGCACCAGGGGACGCAGGATGTTGCCACAGGACACCCCATAGGCTGGGGCTGGGTTGGGGTCACTGGAGGGTCCTGTCATTGTGTAGCACACATGGAACCACCCTTCCGGGGCAGGGTCTGGAGATCCCCCTGTCCCCAGTGCTGTGGGACGAGCCTGGTCCCAGCGGGGCATTGGGGGTCGACAGCAGGGTGTTGCCACAGCAACACTGGAGCAACAGGCGCAGGGCCCGGCACCGCGCCATGACCATATTTACCTTCCCAGAAACTGCTTCGTGCTCCAGCAATTTACCTCAATTAGGCTCGTTACCACGTCAGGAGGCCGCAGTGACGGCAGTGGCCATTGGGGCCAGTGGCTCCACGCGGCTGCTCTGACCACTCTGGCACTGTGGCTCTGAGCAGGGTGATCCCTGTCCCCCTCTCTATCCCTGTCCCCGTTCCTGCACCTGGGGGCCTGGGCAGACCCCAGCCCCTATGTTCCACTCACCTTGCCCGCTCCGCCACAGCCCCACAGTGCTGCTGCCACAGCCCTCCAGCCCCACAGCCCCAGACCCTCTGCCCTCATCCCTGCTGTGCACATTCCCACTGCCAGTGCTGCAATGGCCCCTGGGCACTGGGTCCCATTCAGCTGGGACAGACAGTGAGTTGTCGAGTAAACAGAGGAAAATTACTGCGTGCTGAGCCGGGTGCTGCTGCCGGAGCCAAGTGCTTCATGGCCGGGGCCACAGCTGCCCTCCTCGTGCCCCGCCAGCCCCGCTGACGCCTTGCCATGGTCTGGGACCCCCACCACCCCCCGCAGACAGCGTGGCTCCTGCTGTTCCTCGTGCTGGCCGGCGTGGGCGGCACTGCTGTGGCCATGGGGTGCGGGTGATGCTGGGACAGGGTGGGACTTAGCAAGAGGGTGGCTGCCCACCCAGAGCTGCTGTTTACTGTGTGGGGCTGCTGGGGCTGCCGGGGTGCAGATCCAACTCTCACCTGCCACTCAGCACATCCCCTGCACCGGGCTGCATGTGGGGCCTGGAACCATGGCGTGCTTGGGGCCAGGTGTAGCAGTGTCATGGGTGATGGGCAGTGCCCATGCCCAGGGCCGTGGGCAGCGGGGGTCACAGCAGGGCAGTTGTCACCCTCAGGCACGGTGACCCCAGCAAGGGAGCAGCACCTGCCTAATCCCCACACACCAGGCGATTGTGGTGCCCAAAGCTGTGGCATCCGGGCTTAGCGCTCATGTGCACAGCGCAAGCCTCTTAGGGCACTGCTGTGCCCCCTCCCTGCCCTGGCCAGCCCGGCCCACTGGCACAGGGGTCCCTCAGCCCCACACTCCGCTGCTACTCACGGCACTCAGCGCTGCCGGTGGCATGGGCTGGGCCGGCTCCCAGCCATGGGCTGGGCCGGCTCCCGGGAGAGCGGGGGTGCCGTGGGCAGAGCCAAATGATTTAATTAAGGGCTCCTGGCAGCGAAAGGACAGAGCCGATTAGCGGCCAGAGGAGAGCGCGTGCTGGGGGAGCTGGAGCCTCGGCCGGCAGCACTGCAGTGGCTGCTGCTGCATGTCTGCCCCGCTCCTCTGTGCAGGGCCGTGGGGCAGGCAGCGGGGCTGGAGGCAGCAGGGCAGGCAGTGGGTCTGTCTTCTGGTGCAGCTCATCCCTGCCAGGTGGCCCAGCTCCCAGTCCATGGCTGCGGCCATCACCCGTGGGTGCTAGTGGGAGCACAGTCCCAGTGTGTCTGATGTCTCTGGAGTCCCCAGTCCCCACACCCCACAGAGAGGCACACGCGGAGCTGGCCCTGCAGCCCGGCACGGGCCCACACCTATTTACAGATAGGACAGATAAATTACAGCACTGTGCACAGGGACTCAAAGGCGCACGAGGGCAGCACCACAGGACAAACTCCTACCCCCAGCCCCCCCAGCCCCACAGATCCCACCCCAGAGGTCGAGGTCCAGGTCCCACTCGCCTGCCCCATTGTGTCCATTGTCCACGCGCTCAGCGCAGCACCCTCACCGGGCCGGCGGGTCCCGGTGCCTGCCAGCGCCAGGGCAGGGGACGACGGCACGCCACTGGCTCAGCACAGCCCTCCCGTCTGGCCGTGGGCTCAGAAGTGGCTCTCGGCCGTGGTCTCAGGGAACTCGTAGCAGTGGTGGCGATCTCCCAGGGCGAGGTGCTCAGCGGTGCCACGCCCGCTTCTCTCGGGGCGGTGGGAGCCGGGGTGGGGGGCCAGGCTGTGCCCCAGCCCGTTGGTGCAGCCGCTCACCAGCTGGTGCTTCTCGCAGGCGCTGCCGGCGCCATTGCGGGCGCTGGGTGCGTGGCTGTAGGTGTGCCTGTACTCCTCAGCCAGGTCCCTCCCCAGCTTCCAGCGCTGCCATCGCTTCAATAGCTCTGCCTGCACCTGTGGGTAGATGCCATCAGCACAACCCAGCGCCCCTGCTGCCCCTGCCCCCACTGTCCTACTCACCTCCTTATTGACAAAGCAGTAGAGAATGGCCACCAGCATCCCCTGGGTGGAGGGAGGAGAGGTGTGAGGCACACAGCCAGACCCCAATCTGGTCCCTACCAAGACTGAGTCCCCACAGAAGGCTGATCCTGCAAAGGCTGGGCTCACCTGGAAGGAGCTCAGGAAGAGGTCGAAGAAGAGCTTGACATAGCGCAGTGTGCCCTGGGCGTGCTCATCTGTGACGAAGGCGAAGACCACCTCGTGGATGCCCAGCAGCGGGATCAGCGTCAGCGTGGACTTGGCCAGCCTGGGGGACAGGGGTCACGAGGTGGACGCACAGGCGTGTGTGCCACGGGCACACAGGGTGGGCCATGCCCAGCGCCCACCTAAACTTGTAGTCAGTGTAGCGCATCTGGTGCGCACGGAGCTTGGAGACAAGGATCTGGATGATACGGATGAAGATGAAGAAGTTGATCTGCAATGGAATGGAGTGTGCCATGAGGGGCAGGGGCAAGGGCAGGCAGGACGGCTCTGTCCCCCTGCCCTGGGCAGCCTCTCTCACAGCTGTCTCAGGGCTTGCAAAAGAGATGCTGAGACACCAAGTGAGGGGCTGTGATGGGCTCACCAGGATGGCCAGGAACACGGGGAAGCGAAGGATCCACCAGAAGCCCATGTTGTTGTTAGTTGACCAGCACCTGCAGAGGGGAAGGATGGGGACTGCCAGGAAGCCCCTTGACCAGGTGGCTGCTGGAGTCTGGTGTGGCATCAGCAGCCCTGGCTGAGCAAGCGCCACGGGCAGGCACCCTGCCCTTTGCATGGGCAGTGGTATGGAGCCTCTCTGGGGCCATCACAACATCCCCACAGTCCCACACACACCCACTGTGCCCTGTGTTCCCTCAGCCACTGGCAGGGGCTGATACTCACTGGATGTTTTCGTAGAGGAACTTCACAACGACCCAGGGGATGAGGAACAGCACAGGTGCCCCTGAGGGGAGGTGGGCAGGTGGCAGGTGAGGCATGGCAGGGGACAGGGTCAGGGGGGCCAGGCCATGCAAACTCACCCCAGCCAATGCACAGGTAGAGGGTGAAGTAGCTCCTCTCGGAGAAAACAGCCACCACCAGCAGATTGTGCAGGTAGATGCCCTCCACCAGCAGCCAGCAGTAGTTGGCCACAATGCCGTACTGCATGAAAACTGTGGCTGCCCGGCAGCCTGCGGCTGCCTGTGGACAGAGGTCAGGGCTGCAGCACTGCCTCTGTGTGTGCCTGTGCCCCCAGCCTCACCAGTGCCACCAGTCCCCAGCCCCACCAGCCCCCACCCCTGCCCCACCAGCACTGACCTCATCACTCAGCCAGACTTGCACGCTGTAACCATCGATCTTGTCGCTGTAGTGGGTCTTGAGCAGGGCGTCAATGACCAGCACGGAGACACCCTTCAGGATGAAGGAGGCGAAGAGATTCATGTGGATATAGTTCCTCATGCAGTGCAGCTTGCTGTGGATGCAGGGTCTGCTGTCAGTGCCCGCACACAGATCCTCAGTCTCCACCTGCCCACTCTGCGGGCAGCTGTGCCCGCGCCCCCACCTGAAGCCCAGCAGCAGGGCCAGGGCGAGCAGCAGCGCGCACAGGGACATGGAGTATCCCACGGTGTACATCACCTTGAAGCTGCCATAGGTCTTGGCAAATTTTTCCTGGAAGAGGAGGGAGCAAGTAAGGGCAGGGGCAGGCAGGGGGGCAGGCAGGGACCCCTGCACCCCTGCTGCCCAGCTCTACCCACCTGCGCATTTATCTCCTCATCATCCTGCTGGCACTGTGTGGCATCGCGCAGGGACTGTCCCTGCGGCCCCGTCACCCACTGCCCGTCCGGCCCGCAGGTCTTGAAGACGTGTCTGTGCTTCACTGTGAGGGCAGGGGGTGGTGGGGTGTGCTGGCCCCAGAGCCCCCACAGGCACCGTGCACCAGCACAGGCACGAGCACCTGCAGCAGCACATGCACACGTATGTGTGCACATACCACACGGGAGCACGTGCCTGCCAGCTCTTACCTTTGTGGTACCAGGGCAGGAACCAGGGGCAGGGCACACTGGCCGTGCTGTTGGGTGCGGTGTCAGGCCAACACGAGAACTTGTCAAAGGTGCGGTTACAGACCAGCTCTGCAACAGGATAGGAGATGGCAGTGCCTTGGCCTCACCCTCCCTGGACATCAGGATCCCCCACTGGCCCCCTGCTCTGTTCCTGTCCTGTTTGGACCCTGTGCTGGCTTTTCTGCCCCATCCCCATCTCAGTGGGACCCCCCGCCAGCCCCTGTCCCCATCCCATCCCACGAGAACCCTGCTGACCCCCCGTGGGCACTGACCTGTGGGCGCAGGCAGGCGGCTCATGTTGTGCTGGCACTCCTCTCTGTACGCAGTCCATTTCTCGAAGAGGTTATCCGTGATCTGGGCAGAGGGGCCCTGGGGGCACCAGGAAGTGTCACCTGTCACCCACATCCTGCCCACAGGGGCTGCCCTGCTGTAACAGGCAGTGACCCCAGCTTTGGGACAGCCACAAGTGAGTGCAGGCTAACACTCTGTGCCATGCCACACCATGTCATGTGGATGGCAGGGCGGGCAGGAAAGGGCATCAGCTGCTGCAGTGCCTGCCATGGCGAGGGGCCGTGGTGGGCAGGGGTGGATCAGTGTTGGCCCGGGGTGTGCAGCAAGCTGGGCATGGGGCAGAGCACTGTTGTGTGGGACAGCCCATCCTTACCTGGCAGCAGAGCAGCAGCAGAGGAAGGGTGAGAAGGTGTGGCTGGGACATCCCTCCTCTGGGCCACACGCATGGGGTGCAGTGCAGGGTGCCCGGCTTCCTACCAGCCCTCAGCAGCTTCTCCACCCTGGCAGTGATGGCCTTGGCACGTGGGTGATCCTGTGTGAGACACCTGGTCACAGGGACTCTCAGGGCAGAGCTGGGGGACGTGGGTCTGGGGGCAGGCGAGGTGGGAGGGGGCCACACCGGCACAGGGCTGACCCAGTCACGGCCCCATTCACCTTTCCCAGTCCTCGTCTGACCCTGTCTGGCATTCACATTCAGCTGCTTGTTCCTGCATTTTCCCACCAAGTACCTGCTTTTTCCTCCCCAGGATGGCACTGGGACTGTGGCCATGTGGCCTCTCTGCTCATCAAGCCAACCCCAACCCCTGTGCAGCCAAAGCGCAGCCATATGCAGGACATTACAACCTCTGAGCAGGGCAGACTCTGGTGCCCCATGGCAGCACTGCCTCCGGACCCCCAGGGGTGACCCGGGCTTGTGCCACCCCACACTGGTGCTGGTGCCCAGCTGTACATCAGTGCTAAGCTCTGAGAGTGCAGGGCTCCCATGGCAGAAGGACCCCTCCCCACACCTGAGCATGCTCTCAGGTGGGGGCCAGCACCTGGGCTCCCCCCTTCCCATCGACTCTCATGCCGCAGGGCAGCCCTCGGGGCATTCAGCCATGGCCTTGCAGCAGCACCTATCCAGGATGGAGGTGGACAGGGAGCCACCAACAGCACGGGGCCAGGCAGGGATGGGGCCAGAGGTTGGCTGTTAACCCACAGGGATCCCAGCTTGTGGGGCTGCCTTGGCTCTGAGACCAGCTCAGCTGGGGTGTGCCGCTGTGCCTTCATTGCCCCAAGCTCCTGCAATGATGTAGGGCCTTGTCTGACACTGCACCCAAGTGCTCTGCACAGACCCTGGCTCACGAGGTGCTGTAATTCCCTCCATCCCCCTAAGCCGGTTATGGGGCTCCTGAGCGTTATTTTGGCTCTTCCCACAAGGGGCCATTCTGGCAGCAGCCCCATGGCACAGCACGGCTTTGTGGGGTGAGGGCAGCTGAGCTGTGGGGGACGGGAGGGACAGCAGTGCCGGTGCCACCACAGACAATCTGGCATCGCCCCTGGCCCCTGCGCTCCCCCCGGGCACCAGCCGGAGTGTTGCGCTCCCTGACCAGCCCTGCTCCCAGGGCTCGCCGCTCTGCCTGTGCCTATTTTTATCCCTGGGAAAGTCGTCTTTCCTCCACCAGGGCAGACCCACTCACCATGCCGCAAGTGGTTGCTGGAGCAGCTCATTAATCAGCACATGGAGCTCCAGACGCAGTTTGAGGAACAGGACCTGCAATGGCCTTATTTAGCCAGTCCCAGGACAGAGGGAACTGTCTCCTGGGACAGTCCTCACTGGGTGGCCTCTGGGAACAGTGACCTTTGGGGGGTGCCCACTGGCCACCTGACCATGTCAGCATCCCTATCCTTGTGTCATCCCCCTCAGCCCCACCCAGCAAACCTGTCCCCACACCAGCATCCTTGTCCTAGTCCTTCTCCCATCCCCACCCTAGGACCCCTGTCCCTTTCCCCCATACCAGCATCCCTGTCCTTGTCCCACCCCCAGCCCCACAACATCAACCCCACCTACCCCATCCCACCAGTGCTCACATCCCGACCCCATGGAAGGTGCTGGTGCCCATCCCTGGCCGAGCATCCATCCCTGCCCCGGCTGGGAACACTTCTCCAGGCTCATGGGTTACAGCGACTCGCTGCCAGCCCCTCTGAGTGGCCGTGGAGCAGCTTTGGGGCAGAGGTGTCGCTATTTTTAGCTGCTGCAGTGGGATTTAGCAGCGGGGAGGCCTCTGCCCTGGACTCCCCCAGCTGGCAGCCACTCCCCGGCCCCTGGCCCTGCCGTGGCCAAGCTGGGCAGACTGCACTGGGTGAGGGGTCCTGGCACGAGGGCCAGTCACGCTCCTTGCCACGGCACAGGGCTCCCTCCTCACCCTGCCCAGGCCCTTTGCCCCAGCTGCCCATGGCACTGTGCAGCCACGGCACTGTATTGGACCCCCATGCCCCATTAGGTGGGGGGCCCCCACAGCCCCACTGCCTTGCAGGGAGCACAGACAGGGGCTCTTTCCAGCAGAGACGTTGATGTGCTATGCAGTGGGCAGTGCCAGGGAGGGAGCAGTGGCTCTGTGTGGTAGAACAGCAGGGTGTAGGGAGGCCAAGACCACTGGCAGCACCACCTGGGAGCTGGTACTGCCCAGCAGCAGTACCCACAGTGCTCGGAGCAGTGGCTCTGCCAACTGGACATGCCCTTGTTGCCAGTGCCAGAGGCAACTCTCAGCCACGTCCTGGGTGCCAGAGGTAGCACCACAGGAGGGACATGGCCCCACATCACCCACCACTTTCTCTCACCCTGCCATGCCCAACTGACTCTCAGTGCCACATTCCCTGCCCTGGCACCTCATTCCCAGCCAGGGCCAGTCTCTGGGGAACCCTCCCCTACACCAGGCCGTGGGTGCTGGGTGCAGGGTGCCTGACTTGTGAGTGGGTGCCTCTGAGGGGCTGAAGCACATGACAGTGTGTGTGCAAGGGACTTTCACCCCACACTGGTGCTGGACAATGTGGCTTGTCCCCATGTCACAGCTCTATGGCTGCTGACCCCTGTGGAGCCTGGGCTGCAAACACCCGGCACGGCTCTGCTGCCACAGCCATGAAGGAGAGATCTCGTGCCCACGATGGCAGAGCAGGAACAAGGAGCCAACTCTGACACAGTTGAGCATAGGCAGGGAAGGGGCCGTGCTGGCAGTCCCAGTGCTGGGGGCCAGAGGGGTCAACACAGGCATCATCATCTGCCCTCAGGGTAGGGGGAGTGGGGCTGTCAGTGGTGTCTGTGTTTGTGTACTGAGCCCTTCCCCAGCCAGTGGTGCCAACCTCTACAGCTGCACGGGCAAAGCAAGGACCCCCTTCCCCTTTAACTGGTGTCCCTGTGACTCCTGGCTGACCAGTGACTCATGGTGGCCACCATTGGCCCTGGGATCTCAGGAGGCAGAGGCCAGGGTGTGCAGCTTGGGCAGAGTATGGGGCGAGTCGAGGACCTGGGTGCACTATGACCATGGCATTGCACCAAGACAGGGAACAGATGGGAAAAGGCTTGTGTTGGGATTTTGTTCCCCACTGGTGGATGCAAAGACCCCATGCTGCCCTGCAGCAGCTCTGTACCACCATGGACCCCCACAGTCAGTTAAGTGCCCAGGCCTGCCTGGGGAGAGACTCTCTCCTCATCCCACCCTGGTCAGCTTCCCCTGGGATTTTTGCCCCTCAGCCCCTCCAGCGCTGCTGCCATCGCACGTGTGAGGGAACGAGCTCCACATCTGGGATCACTGTGGTCTATTGCCACACGGATCAGTGGTTCGGTGAGCCCCCATGGGACACTCATGGGCATTTGCAACATGACCCGAGAGCGCCTTGGCACAGCCATGGCCCTGCACAAGCACTGTGAAGCTGTCACAGCCCCCCAGAGCCTGGTGCCCCACAGGACTCTTGCCTCCCCAGCGGAATGGGCACCCGGCCTCCTCACGAGCACAGCCCTGCACCCGGCACAGCCCCACTGGCTTGGAGGCAGTGGGGGGGGCCGTGTGCCCTCTGGACACAGGGATTAGCCCCCCGTGCGCTAATGCAGCGCTTTCCATGGCTGGCTTGGCTTTGAGCCTGGAGCTACACGCCAACACAGCAGGGGCTTTGGCACTTGGCAGGGGAGGGGACAGTGCCGGGCCAGAGCTGATGCAATGCCAGCACCAGTCTAGCCCTGCAGATGCTGCTCCACTTTCCACCCAAGACCATGGCAAGCGGGGCAAGGGTGGGGGAGACAGCCAGAGTAGGGAGGCCCAGGAGGTCTGGCCTGCACTGTCTCTGCCTATGTCCCTGCCCCAAGCTAGGGGATGTCTCCCACTCCCCTGCTCCAGTCCTTTTCTGAGAACTGAGTACCAGGAACTTTGGCCACAGAGGAGCAGCTGAGCTGCCTGGAGCAGCCCTCATGCTGCAAGACCATGGCTTGTTTGCACAGAGCTACGTGATTGTGGAAGCCCTGAGCAGTGGCACATAGAGAGAGCCAACGTCACCAGGCACCAGCAATGTCGGATTCTGTGTCATCTTGGACCAAGAAAACCCAAACCAGCCCTGACAGTATTTTCGTCAACAGCAGTACAGGATGCAAACAGGAGAAATGCTTTTTGCATCACTTCCACGACCCCCCAGCTGCCTCCAGGAGTGGTCAGGGGCACCTGCACAGCTGCCCAGTACCAAAGAGGGACTGTGGTCTTCCGGCACACAAGGGCAGAGGCCAGATGACCTTGCTGCCCAACTGGCTCTGGCAAGGGGATGCTGAGCCACACAGCAGCTTGTCCCTGGCTCAGGGAAAGGGGTGGTTTTGTTCATCACGTTGCACAAAAGCCCATGAAACACAAAAGAAAAGCACGAGAGACAGTGTTACACGTGTGCTTAGCCTGTCACAGGGGAGGTACAGGGCTGGGAAAAGCCTAGGAAAAGGTCAGTGCAGACAGGGAGATGCACACGCTCCCCTGCACTGGGAGCTCCACATCCGCCTTCCCAGACCAGCTCGTGGCATGAATGAACATTGTAGCCGCTGTGGACCTCAGGACAACCTCCCAGCACCTCTCTGAAGAGCGAGCTCAAACCCTGTGCTGTTGAGGTGCAGATGCACAAGAGACATCGCAGCCCGTCTGTGAAGAGGTCCCAGCAGAGTCCGTTCCTGTCCTGAGACACCTGCAGCCCTGGGCACAGTTGGCCACCAGCCCCAGTGAGCCAGGGGTGTGGCAGGGGGCACATATGCCCAGCCATCCACTGATGCCTGTAGTGCACAGTCATGTGCCCCAGGCCCCAGGGGGCCATGGGGGACGAAGGACAGAGTAGGATGCAGTGGAGGAGCACAGGGGGATGGAGCTGAGCTGCCATCCCATCTCCCCTGTGTCTGGCTTCCCCTGTCCCTGCCCCTGCCTGGCACAGCGAGGTGCATGGAGAGGCTGTGCTCGGTGGTTGGTCTCAGCCCTGTGCTGTGGATCAAGGCTTGCGGTCACATTTTTTCATTAACTATTTTTAATCCACATTTTGCCTATTCTCTGTTCAGCCTTTTCTCTTTTCCCCTCTCCAGGCAACAGAACATAAAAAAAATCTGCACCGCAGTGTGCGGAAAGAAGCGGGATTGGTGGGAAGCGCAGTAGCTGGCAGTCGGGGCGGCACTAACACGCCGAGGAGGGGTCCTGCGGGCCCTAAATTTTCCTGCTGATGCACAGACAAAATCATAGGAGCAATCACTGAATTTGGCGTGGGTCAGGACACACGGGGCAGGCGCTGCATGGGGCGCGGCGCTGCGGGGTGCACAGCGAGGGCTGGGCAGAGCGGATGCTCTGTCCTCTGCCTGTCCGGCGTGAGGGGAGCCAGGCTGAGCACGGCGGTCTCTGCTCCCCTCACCGCCCTGAGGGAAGTGCAGCGCCGGGCAGACGGGACCTGCAGCAGCTTTGGAGATGCACTTGCAACCAGGAGGACGGCAAGGTCACATACCCGACATGTCCTGGTTAAACAAAGCCATTTACCAACACCGTGTTGACACAGCAGAGCTCAGGACAGAGTCACAAAGGGCACTCACACCGGGCTCCTGCAAGCTCCGGAGAGCTGGGAAGGGTCAAAAGTGTCTCCTGCTTCTGCCCCTCGACGAGAGATCCACGGGCGCTGTTGTGCCCACGGCGATGAGACCCCGCGGGTCCCACCCCAGCGAGGGGCTGCTCTGGGAGATACTCCGAGCGCGTCAGAGCCTGGCTGGTATGATTGACCGGGGGCTCATCACAGCCAGGGCAGCGCCCAGGGGGGTGCCGTGAGCCCGACAGCAGCGCCTCTGCACAGGGACACCAGTGGCAGCGGCTCAGGTGGGGAGCGGGCCCAGCCCCGCTGCGACCCCCGGCCCAGGACACCCCTCACCGAGGGACTCATCACCCCCGAGGCCGGCGCCTAGCACCGGGGCGGCTCTGGGAGCTGCTGCTCTGCTCTCCCGAGGCTCGATTCGTGGCCCCGGGGATGCGCAGCCGTCACCCGAATCCACATCCACGCGACGGGGCGTGCGGCATCTCCAGCCTTCAGCCCGCAGGGATGGGGTCTCCCCGCCCTCCTCCCCCCTTCCCCGTACCTCTCGGGGCTGGGCTCGCGGCAGCTCCCGGACGCATCTCGGAGCCGGCGGGGACCGAGACCGGCGCGCTCGGCCGCTCCGGCGAAAACTTTTGCCGGAGCCGCAGCAGCGGCGGCTGTGGAGGCTCGGGGGGAGGGACCGGGGCGGGGGGAGGGACCGGGGGCGCGGAGTCGCGTCCCGCCGCCCCGCTCCTCCTGCCGGCACAAGGGGGGCGCAGTCCGGTGCCCCCGCTCCGCCCGAGTGCTCGGCGCTGCCCGCCGCATCACCGACGGCCGCTCCCGGGAGCTGCGGGGGCGCCGCCGTTCGTCTCCCCCGCCCAGCCCTGCTCCCGGGCACCGGCTCGGCTCGGCGGCGGATACGGGCGGAGCGGGAAGGGCAGCTGGACCGTTCCGACCCTGGGGGAGCGGGCCGGGGATCCGTTCCTCGGGGCGTTTCCCCAGTCCCAGCGCGTCCCCGGTCCTGCCGTGTCCCGAGCTGGTGGCCCCGGCGCGGGAGCGCGGGCTGCTCGGCCCCTTGGGGACCTGGACGGATCTCGGCCGTGCCGCCTGGAGCCGCCTCAACACCCGCGCTCCGGCCGGCGCCGGCAGTGACGGGTCGGTGTTTGCCGCCGCTGTCCCGCTGCAGGTAAACAGAGCCCAGACAGAGCAACGCTCCGGGACCTCCTGGCTAGGTCTGGAGAGGGGCCCGGGGGAGCCCCGGCCCGGGGGTGCCAGCGGCCTACCCTGCCCCGGCCCCCCGGCACAAACACCTTTACCTTGGGCCATGCAGGACGCGGTGGTCATACCGGCTGTGGCAGCACAGGTACATGGAGTGTATCCCTCCGTAGCCCAACCCAGCCCAACTCCGTCTCCCCGGAGACCCCAGAGCTGCCTCTGCCGGGGTCCCGCTCTGTGAGGCTTCCACTGGCTGGAAGCCCCCGTTGGTGTGGGCAGAGCAGCCCGAGCCCATGCTGGATCCTGCAGGTGCTTTGACAGTGCCAGGGGTTCAGATCCATGGCTGTCTCCCTGGAGGTGGCCCTGCCACCCATCCGGGCCAGGAGGGGACTGTGGGGGGAGGACTGGCGACCCCCATCTCTGCCCGGGGTCAGGGCAGAGAAGTGCCCTGAGGGAACCCCTGCAGGCAGCTGCTGGGGCCCTGGCACAGGGCAGGGTGGGACCAGGGGGTGGCCAGTGCGGAGACGATGGCCACAGGCTGCTGCCAGCCCTCTGCTCTCTGATGCTCAGAGATAAGCAGTGCCAGCGCACTGCAGCTGTGGGCACCGTGCTTCGGGCTGTGTCTGGCACACACTGTCCTGCCAGTGTGGCTGCAGCACAGCTTGGCTGCCATGAGTAACGTGGGGACAGGGTATGCGCGTGCTGGGAGCATGGGGCGGGCGCAGCTGGTGGGACCACAGCCCACCTGGAACATCCCTGGCAGTGGCTGGCATGGGCCTGAGAAGGGCTCTGTGCTGCTGGGGGACCATGGGGGCTCTATTGCTCCCCTACTCCACGTTGGCCCATCGCGTGGCACAGAGCAGTGCCCGCCAGCTGTGGGAGCAGTGCTGGGCTGGCCGGGGTATGAGGCACCACAGCCTGTCCGGGCAGCCCCCAGCCCCTCACTAGGAGAGAGCCAGCTCCCCCTGCGCTCACCTGCCCGTGGCCTCTGCCGGGACTGGGCACAGGCCCAGAGTGGCAATGCCAGCCAGCATCATTAAGCCTCGTTAAGGTGACGAGCTTTCACTGCTCTGCTATGCCAGGCTGCCTCTGTTCCACCCGCCGGAGCCCAATTAGTGTCACATCCAGGAGGCAGCTCCGGCGGAGGCGACGGGCGCCCTTGGCATGGCCCCATCTCAGAGCACAGCTGAGACCGGGCACAGCTTGGCACAGGACTGGCCAGAGCCTGCCCACAGCTCCCCTTGCACAGGTCCAGGGGTGCTGGGCAGAGCAAGGTGAAGATCCCCTGCTTGGCACGGTGCCAGGGGCCATGCCTTGCTCGTCTCCCTCTACTCTGGGAGGCTCAGCTCGCAGCCCAAGCCCTTGGCAGCAGAAAGGGGGTGCAGCATCCCCCCTTCAAAAGCAGGACAGCAGGACCTGTCCACGTTCACCTTTATTATACATTAAGGTCATGGATATTCCAGTTCTTTGATCCCTCAGGGCCAGCACACACAGAGGTGCACACGGTGGAGGGGCTGGTGCCCGCAGCCCCTGCACACAGGGTGGTGCAGGGCCAGGGGGCTGCTCAGCCCTGGGGCAAGTGAAGCTGCAGAGCAGCATGGGGGGGACGCCCCCACAGAGGCTGGGTCTGACGAGGGCACACTGTGAGTGAGCGAGTACTGGGTCCTCGAGCAGGCATTGCTGGGCCCTGCCAGAGCTGGGGCTGGCTGGGGTGCATTCCCCGCCCTCATTGGTATGAGGCACAATCCCTGAAGAGCCCAGCGGCTGGCAGCGCTGGGGAGTTTTGGCCAAGCAGAAGCAGGGTGTGGGAGGTCAAGAGCAGGGCAGGGGGTCCAGGCTGAGCTGACGTTGGGGAGCATGGGGGCCAGAGGCACTGAGGGAGGACAGGGCCTCACCCCCACTGCCCTGAGCCCAAGCCCCACAGCCGCAGGGGCACCAGCCCCCTCAGCCCCATGTGTTCTGCAATGAGGTACAGAGCCAGGCAGCCAATCCCACTCCTCCCCGGGACAGCACAGTCCTGTTCCCGGTGCACGTGAGGGACAGGGCTGAAGGGGGCAAGGCCAGAACTCAAGGCCAGAAGTAGGGCAATAGGAAGACAGCAAAAAACCCCCGCAAGAAACCCAAAACCAGTAGTGCAGAGGTAATGGAGATACTGAGAATGGGGGTGAGAGGAGAGGGGAGTCTGGAGGGTTGGCCACAGGTGCTGGCAAGGCACAGAAATGGGGCCAAAAGGAGGGAGAATGGTGCTGGCCCCAGAGAGCAGAGAGAGGTTCTGGGATCTTGAGGGTGACCCACATGCTCATCCCTCTGGGGTGAGGCAGGGTCCCATCCCTCTAACTCAGGTGGTCACTTTGATCCCAAAATATTTGCGCAGCTGCTCCAGGAAGAGAAAGGTGAGAACAGTCTGAGGAACGAGCCGGACAGCAGCAGGAACAAAGCCCTGGAAGGGGATAGCAAGAAGGGGGAGAGTCAGTGTGTGCCTGGCCCTGGTGCTCCCGGCAGTGGCACGAGTGGGCAGGCATGGGGCAGTGCTGGGTGGGCACACAACGCGGGCTGCAGAGCAGGGACTGCTGCACCGCGGCCACCACAGGGCACACAGGTCTCAGCATCACATGCCAGCCCATCTGCTCTACACATGGGTGCTGGCACCTGCCCTCCATTTGGGAGCCTGATGGGTGCAACAGCGCCATGGCTGCAGTGCCTGAGCCCAGGCTCAGTCCTGGCGAGGCCAGGGCTTGTGTTACCCTGGGGCCAAGCCCAGGCCAGGTGGATGAAGGCCTTATGCGGGAAGCAGCCAAGCCACCACAGCAGAGCCTGGAAGGCCCTTGTCCCAGGACTGTTCTGGATGGCAACCTCTACTCCCAGCTGGGCCCAGCCTGTCCCACCCCACACACCCCCAGCTAACATACCTTGTAGAAGGCGAGGGGTCCGAGCTTGGCAGTTTCCATGGCACAGTGGACAACACCCTGGGGCGAGAGGGTGAGAGATGAGGTGGGAGGGGCTGGGAAGCAGAGGCCCCGTGTGTAGAGAGGGGAGGATGGGCAGCAGTGAGGTGGGCAAGGTGGGTGACTCACCTGGTACTCCCCGTGGGAGTTCATGAGGCGGGTCTTGAGCACATCCAGGGGCTGGCACAGGAATGTGGCACACCCGCCCTGCAGAGAGTCATCGGGGAATCAGAAGACCCTGGTGCCACTGACTGCTGCAGTCATTGGAGAGACCCAGAGCCATGTCTGGGCCCAACACCAGGCCAGGAGCCTCCCAGAGCCACTGTGCCCAGCCCTGCTCAGTCCAAGCCCAGAGTGGTGGCTCTGGCAGCCCCAGCCTGGCACCCTGAGCCTCGCTGTAAGCAAACCAAGCCCCGGCCCTGCCCCCCCAGCCCCAGCTCTGCTCACGGCAATGAAGCTGGACAGGAAATGAGTGACAATGTTGTCTGACAGCAACCCAGTGGCGAGAACCAGCTGTTTGGCCTGGTCATAACAGGAGAGCTGCAAAGACACTGTGAATCAGTGACATGTTCCCCTTTCTCACCACACTAGGGACCACCCCAGTCCCTACACCAGGCACCTACTGCCCAGAAGAGCTGTCCTACCTGCCCAATGGTGACGAGGGCCCCACGGAAGGATGCCACAGTAGCTCCTGAAAAGAGTTTCTTCAGGCCCTCTGTGGACAGACAGATGGGGATCAGCATAGTCCTGGGCCATCACTCACACCCCATTCCACCTGGAGCCTTCTTCCCTGCCCAGGCTACGTCCCAAACTCCTTGCACAGCCCTCCTTAAAACACACCATAGCAAATAGGATGCAGGATAGGGGAGTCCTTCAAAATGGCCCAACCTCCTCCCTGCCTCTGCTCATCCCCTGTCCCACCTGCTCCACCCTCCTGCGCTTTTCCATCACACTCCTGGCAGGTTTCCCTTTCCCACCGAGTATGGGCAGGCTGCCAGGCCCTGCCAGACCCGGCCCAGCCCCTGCCCCAGCCAGACAGTGTGGTGGTGCCAGGCCCTGCATGCCCCTGGGGCTCCCCAGCCCCAAGGGCATCCCCCAGACCCTCTCCCTGCCCTGGCTGAGCGAAATCCCCAGGTCAGCCTTGCCCTGGCTCCCTAGTGCCTGTGAGGACACCGGAACGGGCCCACCCACCCGGCTGGCACGGCCTCACCTTCCCGGAGGACACGGTACATGCCGTCCAGGGCATGGGAATAGCTGGAAGGAGCGAGAGGGGAAGGGGTCAGGAGCTGAGGCTCCCCAGCACGGCGGCAGCCCCGCCGCTCTCCGCGGGCACCGGTGGCTCCCGGAGCGGCGGCCCCGGCCCAGATCCCGCCGCTCCCGGTGCCGGTGCGGTGCTGCCACCCCGCGGCCACGGGACCCCCGGCCCCGGGAGCGCCGGTCCCTTCCGACCACCTCCCCGCTGTCCCAGCCCTCACGGCTCCTCAACTCCCCAGCCCTCTGCCTCACGCCCCTCCCCGCCTCAGTCCCCCACTCACTTGCGCCGCTGAGCCGGCGGCTGCTTCACGTCGTTCTGCATCCTGGAAGGCAGAGCACCGCAGGTGAGGGGGGGCCGGTGGCCGACTGTCCCCCCCAGCACCAGGGACTCCTGCCCAGGGCAGTGGGATTGTGTTGCCCGTTTGCAAATGGACAAGAACGCTGCCTCCAGCCCCACTCCCCCCAAGGGGCTGTCACCGAACAGCAGAACAGCTCCAGTCATCCTGAGCACAGAGCTCCTGGGCCACTGACCACTGGGCAGGCTCGCCAGGAGAGATGACAGGAGCACCCAGCACTTCCCACCATTCCAACTGCTGTTGTGCACAGGCCACAACCCCTGTCATACAGACAGAACTGACCTGACGTTCACCATATCAGCTGGGGTCCCCACGAACCCACCAGTGAAACCTGTGGCAAAAGAAGAGCTGGGTCAGGGGAGTGTCCAGCCTGAGTGAGCTAGGGCTGAAAGCCCCATTGCCTGGCTCACCTCCTGCTGCAGCCATCAGCACTTTCTGGTAGAAGGGGGGAGGCCCCTGGCTGCCCTGGCCCAGGTGTTTCTTTGCGGTCTCATAAATGCCAAAGCGAGTCAAGGAATATGTCATCTGGAGGAGAGGGAAATGAGCGGCTGTGCCCCTGGTGCAGGGCAGCCCGTCAGCTCCTGGGGCTCTGCAGCACAGCAGGGGCTCTGTGCTGGCCTCGGGGGCCCAGGGGCCAGCAGGGCACGGTGGCACTCACCTGCCGGCACAGCGAGGCGCTGAGCCCATTGTAGAGAGCAAAGAAGCCATCGGTGCGGATCACATGCATCGCCATCCCCATCATCCGCATCTTCACCTCCTGCTGTGTCTGCAGGTGGACCTGGGGCAGAACGCAGCAGTGTCAGCTCAGCGCTGGGCTAGGCAGGGACGGGAGTGCACCAGGCACCAGAGTGGGCACGAACGCGAGCACGTGTCAGGCTAACGCGTCAGCATCGCCCAGCAGCCAACAGCAACAGCTCCAGGCTCCCCACACCTGAAAAGGACTTGGAGACTGGCCCAGCCCAGCACCAGAGGGCTGGAGGCAGTGAGGGAAGGGGAGTGCCCAGGTACCCGCCCACAGCCCTTCCCAGGCCCTGCCCTCAACATTAAGCTCCAAGGTGAGGGGTGGCGCCTGCTCCTCCCGGAAGGACCCTGGCCCACCTCAGGGTGGGGCGGTCCAGCAGCACCTGAGCGAGTGAGTGCCCAGTATGGGTTTGCTCAGAGGGACGCAGTCGGGTCAGTGAAGTCACAGCCACGCAGGGCAGGGCGTCAGGCCTCCGGAGCCACTTCCCCTCCTCCCCAGCGCAGGAATCACAGAGGCAGGAAGAGAACCCACAGCCAGCCAGATGCTCTCCTTCCCTCCTGCAGCAGCCCAACACTTCCCACCATCACCAGGGGCAACGCATGGCAGCGGGAGTCATGGGGGGCCGGCCTGGACGCACGGGAGCTGTGTCAGCTGGTGCTGGAGCATGCTCTGAGTGCTGCAAAGACCACATGTAGGTCAAAGGCCCCAGGAGATAAGGAGAGCAAAGAGCTGCTGTCGGGGGACCAGGCCTGGCTCCTGTTCCAGAAGCCCCGGCACAGCTGGGCCGTGAGACACACCACAGGATGCTGGGAACAGCCGCTGTCTCCCACGTGGGGCATCAGCAGGGGTGCAGGAGCCTGCCTTCAATGCTGGCAGGTGGATTTTGGATGCCAGGGATCACAGCTTGTGTCAGGGACCAGTGTCGGGCAGCCAGCTGCAGGCAGCCTGGGGCAGAGGAAACGAGCAGGCAGGTCAGGCAGAGCCATGCTGGGATGTGCTCCGCTGCCTGCGGTCCCAGGGCTGCAGGAAGGGCAGGCAGGCGGGCAGGGGAGGGACTGGCCAGGCCGTGGTCACTGTCACACAGCCAGCAACCTGTGGGTGGCTGGTGGCTGCAGAGAGCCGGCCTAAGGGCACAAGCACTGTCCAGGCTGGCTAGCTGGGGCCAAGGTCCAGAGGGGCAGTGAAGTGCCCTTCGTACTCTGCCCTGCTGGATCCTGAGGCCTCCTGTGCCTCACCAGGCCTGGTGCCAGCCCCTGCTGGGGAGCTCTCGGTCCATGATCAATATTCAGATGTGAACCCTCTGGCAAAACCTAGCAGCAGGCTAGACTGCTCACAGCCCTGTGCACTCAGGGGCTGCACATCTGCAGGGGACAGCAAGGGGACATGGCCCAAATGTCACACCCGTCACGCTGGCTCAGAGACAGACTGAGAGGCATGTATCAGTCAAATTCCCTTTCTTAGCGCCTTGCCAGGGCATCCCACACGAGCTCCCATGGGCTGGCAGCCACCTCCGCTGGGCAGACAGGGCACAGCAACAGGCTGAACACCGGGGAGGCGGCACTCCCTTGCCAGGACTGACTGCTCTCCTGTGCCTGTGCCCAGTACATCTTCCCCTTCCTCCATGCCGTGGGGTGGGAAGGGGCTGTCTGTCCCAGCCTCACCCATGGGCACAGCCCTGGGCAGGGCAGGCCCTGGCCTGGGCTGGCTCTCCCGCTCCCCCTCCGCAGCCTGCCCGGCTGCCAGGCTCATCGCCGCTTGGCTGGCACACAAGGCTCGAGGCAGCGCTGGCACTCGCCCCGTCCGTGGGTGCTGGCAGCGCAGGGCTGCGCGCGGCGCCCTTTGTGCGGCAGTGGGGATGCCAGGTCATCCGCGGCGCCTAGGTGACATCTTGGCCAGAGGGCCCAGAGCCCAGTGGGACAGTGTCCAACACCGCCAGCCCTGGAGTTACTGCCGTGCCCGGGCAGGGGAGGCCAAGGCGTCCTCCACAGCCCCCAGGGCAGACACTCTGAGTTCCCCAGACCCCTCAGCCCCACACATCCGCCCCTTCCCCTGGGCTGGGTCTGTGACCCCTCAGCTGCATCCCCGGGCCCCAGCGCCGGCTCCCTCCTCCCTGAGCCCAGGGCCATGTACCCGCACAGCCTCAAATCGGAAATCAGCCCCTCAGAACCAGCCCCCGGCAGCTGCTTCCCTGGTGCTCTGCAGCTGTTCTCCGGCCCCGCAGTCACTCTGGGACCCTCGCTCCCACCCAGGTCCCTCACAGCCCGTCCCGCTGCTGCTCCAGGACCCTCAGACCTGCTCCTCGTCCCCTCACAGCCTCTCCAGGACCTTCATAGCCACTCTCAGCCCACTCAGAGCCACCTCCCCTCCCCTGGTAGCCGTCTCCTGGTCCCTCACCCACTCCGGGACCCTCAGACTCGCTCCGCAGGTCCCCAGAATGGCTCCCTATCCCCTCGCAACCTCTCATGGACCCTCACAGCCACTTCCAGCCGCCCAGAGCCACCCCCTGACCCCTCACAGCCGCCCTGGAGCCCCCAGACCTGCTCTCCGTCCCCTCACAGCTGCCCCCCGTCCCGCAGCCCGGTCCCTCAGAGCCGCTCCGGGACCCTCAGACCCGCTCCCCGTCCCACCGCAACCTCTCCGGGATCCCCATAGCCACTCCCAACTCACCCTAACCCCTTCCCCAACCCCTTCCAGCCGCTCCGGGACCCTCAGAACCACTACCAGCCCCGATAACCGTTCCCCCAACCCCTCCCCGCCGCACTAACCGCCTCCCCATCCCCTCACAGCACCCCCCACACCGCCGCAGCCATTCACAGCCGCTCCGCGCTCCTCAAACCCCCTCAAACCCGCTCCCTATCCCCCTAAACCGCCTCCCACACGCCGTCAGAGCCGCCCCCCCGGCGTGTCCCCCCCTCACCTTCAGCAGGTCCAAGGGGTGGGTGCAGCAGGCGGCCCCGGACGACGCAAGGCCGCCGAAGTACCAGCGCGAAACGCGCTGCTCCGCCATGGGAGCCGCTTCTGCCACAAACCACGCCCCCTTCCGTTAAGCCACGCCCCCTTCCGTTAAACCACGCCCCCTTCCGTTAAGCCACGCCTCCTCCCGGTACCGGAGGGGGGGCGGGCCCGGCCGTCGCATCCCCCGGCCCGGTACCGGCGCGCACCCCCCCAGCCTCGCGGGCGGGGGCTGCCGCGGCAACCCCAGGCTCCAGAATCATCCTTCCCCGGCCACGCGCACCTCCACAGCCCGCGGAAGTGGTTTCTTCCCGTTAATAATTAACGGGGATTAACTAACGGGGAGGTGAAGGTATCTGCAAAAAAGCGGCGTGAAGAGGCAGGGGATGCGCGGGTACAAACAGCAGCGTTACCAGTGCACACATACAGAGTGCGGGGATAATCAGCAGCTCCAGAGTACTCATTCCCACCCTGCCCACATCTCCACAGCCTATGGAAGTGGGTTCTTCCCGTGCTAACGGGGCGGTGAGACCATCAGCAAAAGGCAGCGTTAAGAGGGGGCGATGCCATGAGGAGGGGGGTGATGTGCTGGCACAAACTTCAGAACCTGAAGGGAGCCTACAAGAAAGATGGAGAGAGACTATTTAGGAGAGCCTTGACAGGACAAGAGGGAACAGCTTCACACTGAGAGAGTAGGTTTAGGTTAGATAATAAGAAGAAATTCTTCCCTCTGAGGGTGGTGAGGCCCTGGCACAGGTTACCCAGAGAAACTGTGGCTGCCCCATCCCTGGAAGTGTCCAAGGCCAGGTTGGATGGGGATTGGAGCAACCTGGGCTAGCGGAAGGTGTCCCAGCTCCTGGCAGGGGTTGGGATGAGATGATCTTTAAGGTCGCTTCCAACTTGAACCATTCCATGATTCTATGAAACAGCGACGTTACCAGTGTGCACATATGGAGCATGGGGATAATCAGAGCTGATTTGAGAGAGATGAACCATTTTACATGTTTTTTTTTATATTTATAAGGTAGAGTTCATGGTGATAGTGGAAGGAGGCAGCAGCTCTGCCAAACCACAGTGTTTTTTGGGAGAGCACTCCCACCGCGCCATACGCTTGGAAAGGTCCAGGCTCAGCTTGGGCAGCAGCCGTTGTGCCAGTCCCTCTGGGGTGAGACTACTCCAGAACAACAGTCCCTCCTGCTGCCTCCAGCGCCGCTTTGATCTTCTCTGCTTCCTCCTTGGAGGCGTTTGCCTTGATCTCCTGCGGAAGGGACTCCACCAGCTTCTTTGCCTGTGGGAGGGACAAAGTACGAGGCTCATAAAGTGCCTTTCACTAACCAGATTATCGGATTTAGAGCCATGAGCCTGACCTCTGCTTAAGATGACCAGGGAAACTCACCGACCAGTACAAACCCCAAGACTTTCACTTGAACTATGGCACATCCCACCGGAAGGTGGCTAAACCTGACCGTGGGCAGCAGTATATCCACTGGGAAACCTTTTCCAGCGATTCGCTGCTCATAAATTCCTCCCAGCATGGGCGTGGTGCTCCCAGATGTGCACCTCTGGCCTGTGCAGGAGTGGGTGCAGGCAGAGGCCCATGTAGTGACCTACTAAGGCAGTGGCTGCCTGGCACTGGGCCGGCCCTGCTCAGTGTCTGTGTTTTGGTTCACATACTTGTGCCAGCAGGAGGGGAGGCCGGTGCAGGGTTTGGACACAGCTACATCGGGTAAAACAGAGCTTCAGCACAGACTATACTTGGAACACATTGTTTTGACATTTTAGGGGCTTTCTAAGCAAAACTACTGGTACTAAGCAGCAGTGCAATACTTAAGGCAAGCTGAAAAGCTGCTGAGCTGATTTAAGGAACTTACAACAGTGCTGCCGTAGGGAGGGAAGGGAGCCTGGGTGGACAAGCCCCTGCTGTGGTCAGACCCTCCTGTTCTTACACCCAGCACCAGTGAAGCTATTTGGCTCCTTGAAACAAATCCCAGCTGGTTCCCAGGTGAGAAGCCACAGCTCTCTGCTGTGGCTTGGTGCAGCTTTAGTGCCCACCGGACTGGCTGCTGCTGGCAAAAAGGTTTTGTCCTTTTGATTCCTGCTGGGTACAGTGACAACATATCTGTGGTGGCAGAAAATGCTTTTTTTTTTGCTGGGGTGAGCAGGCACAGCCAGTGCTCGGCAGGGCAGGAATGCCTTCACTCACCAGGACAGGGTTCAGACAGGAGCCTGTTCCAGCTTGCTCCATGAGAACAGGCAACACAACCCAGGTTATTCATTTCAGAACCCTGCTCACCAAGGCATGACTCCATTCTAAAGCAGCCCTGGTCAAGGGAAGCAGCTGTTCCTGGCGCCTGGCGGGAAGAAGAGCAAGGCCCGAGCCAAGCAGGATCCACACAGCAGCAGTCACGGGGCAGAGGCAGCACATTCCCACCCCAGTCAGACCCGGGACTGGCAGTGACACAGGGTCAGTGTCTGCTGGGAGGCTCTCAATGAGCTTCCTGAACCGAGGATGCCCTCAGTCCAGTGTGCGCTGATCACACACCTGTCTCATCACGCAGTTGTTGCCGCAGGACTGACCTGTTTGGGTCCCACCAGCACTCAAAGTCCTCACTTGCCATGCTCTCCTCCAAACCATCAGGCCACAAAGAGATCCCCTGCAAACCTCATTAAAACACCTCCACTGGATGGCCATGAAATTTACAACAAAAGTGCATCAACTCTACTTTGAACACAACTTCTGCAGGCAGAAGCCCTGTCAGCAGCCAGTTGTTTTGTGTGTGTGTTTTAAGCAAAGGGCCAGGCCGAGTACATCACACTGGAGTTTGCCTGCAATAGCCGGCACCTACAAACAGCTCGTCCGACAGGTGCCACGTGCTACCCCGAGCTCATTTAGCATCAGCTCTCCAGTTAATTATCTGCTGATTGCATCCATTACAGGGTTTGCTATTTTCATGTTTGCTTCGGACCAATAATAGATGAACAATTTCCAGAGGAACCAGGCTGACAGTCAGGTAATTATCCCACTGGGGCAGCCAAACTTGCACCTGTGCCACCGAGCTTCTCTGTTGGCTTTGCAACAGGAACAGGTCAGAAGATTATCTGCAAACCTTTCTGCTATTCCAGAATACAATAAGAGCAGACTCTGCAATACTCAACGCTGCAGTTGGATAAATGGAAAGTGCTACTATTAACCCCAAGATATGGTAGCATCACCCAGTGGAGAACTGCAGCGTGTTAAATACTTTGCCAGTAGCAGCTTCATCACCCAACCTGCTGAGCCCACACCCTGGCTCAAGGGCATGAGCTCAGATGCTGCCCAGGGCTGGAAGAGGCCTGGTCTCCTCCCAGGAAAGAGGAAGAAGCATCACCTACAAAAAGAAGAGCCCTGAAAAGACCTGGAAGCCTGGATTGAAAGATGTGTGAATTAGAAAAACTCATCTAAATTCAGAAACACATTGGTTTTGGGAAAGGCAAGCCAAACCGAGGTGTAGTGAGGGACTCCTGAGCTCTGCAGGAAAGCTCACAGCAGCTCTCAGGTTTGGAGAAGCTTAGATTGGCATGAAGGACTTTGAGGTCTTTGCTCTGGGTCTCCTCCTTCACCCTCCCACTTCTGCCAGGGGAAAATGCCAAAGACACAACCAAATCTTGCTCCCCACTTTGTCCATGCCTCTGCACTGAGGCTCACACAGGCAGACTGTGCTCCCTGCACACGCAAATACAGGCTCCCTTCGGACAGAGAGCCGACTGCTGGACCCACGTGGGCTGGGGGTGACACACCGGAGCCTGGGACAGCCCCTGCTCACCTGCACGAGGTTCACTCCTGGCACGAAGTTCTTCACCTCCTTGATCAGCTTCACCTTGTCAGCGGGTTTCAGCTCTGTCAGCCGAACGGTGAAATGTGTTTTCTCTTTCTTGAGCGGGACCTCCTCCTCCTCCTGGAAGCATCAGGCGCGCGGTGAAGCCCCGCGGCCAAGCCCACCAGCCCCGCCCGCCGCCCGCCCGTGGGGCCCCGGGGCCTCACTCCCGCCCCTCTCGGTACCTGTGGAGCCGCCTGGGCGGGCAGGGCGGACACGGCGGCCGCCGCGGGCATCACCCCCACGTCCGGGATCTTCAGCGTCTCCTGCGGGAAGAGCAGCGGCACCGGCGGCCGGTCAGGCGGCGCACGCGGCCGGGCCGGGAGGAGCCGGGTGGAGCCGGGCCGCCCCCACACCCACCTTGAGCAGCGCGTTGAGATCGGCCACCTCCAGCAACGTGAGCCCCGCGATGTCCCGCACCAGCTGCCGCACCTTGGGCGAGTACTCCTTGGCGGCCGTGTCCAGCGGCGCCCCGGCCAGCGCCTCCGAGCGCCGCGCGGGGCCGGTGCCGAGCGCCCGCAGCCCGGCGGTGTCGGGCGGGGCGCGGGGTGCGGGGCGCGGCGGGCGCGGCAGGCGCGGCGGCAGCAGCGCCCGGCGGGCGGCGGGGAGCGCGGCGGGGAGCACCGCGGGCAGCATGGCGGCCCCGAGGACACCGAGCGCTCCGCCCCGCGCTCCCGGCGGGCCCCGCGCCGCGCCGCCGCTCCGGACGGGCTGGGCGGTGCTCGGCACCGAGACACGGCCGAGAGGGGCGGAGCGAAGCAATTTGCCCTGGGAAGTGTAGGCAAAGTCCGGTAGCATCGCCCCCCAACCCAGCACACGAGGCCGCAGCTCGTTCCAACGCTTTATTGTCACCGTTCGCGCTCGGTCTCCCCCGCGAGGGGCGGGGACGGGACGGGCCCGGCCCGGCGAGGGGCCCCGGGCCCGGGAGGGCACTGCGGGGAGCGGGACTCAGCGGGGACAGGGCGAAGCTGGCGCCGAGGACCGGGCAGGGCTAAAGCGCTGCTCCTTCGGGGCCCGCGGCCACAAGCCCCGGGGCAACGGCAGGGACCGGACGAGCTCCTGCCCGGCCCCAGGGGCCGCCGGCTGGCAGGGAGGAGTGGGGGGTGGGTGGGTGAGCCGGGGGCAGCAGCCCCGGGCAGTCGAGGGCAGGGGGCTGTGCCCCTGCCGCTTGGTCCCCAGAGCCTGCGATGGGAGCCTGCGGCACCACTGCCCCCGGACATGGGGCCAGGGGACAGGAGGAGCAGTCGAAGTACAGAGTGATTCTGGATGAAGAGTAGTGTTACACAGGACCCCCAGGGTCCCCCATGCCCTGTGGCCTTGATCAGTCAAATGAGATGAGCTGGGCCTCTCCGCTGCCCGGGGGCTGCTGCCCGGGGGCTGGCGCCGGTGGAGGCTGCTGCTGGGGGGGCCCCCCGGCTGGGGCCACCTGGAACAGACAAAGTGGTTTCATTAGCATGTGGCTTCATCAGCACACATGCCCCACTGGGTCCTGACCCCCATGGGGCCCTGACCCCCTGGGCTGGTGGCACTTACCTGTTGGTAGAGGGGCTGTTGCCCAGGTATGTAGGACTGCTGGGCTGGAAGGCTGCTCAGAGCTGCATCCTGGCCCGGGAGGGCAGACATGAGACCCTGTGGGAGCGAGGGGGTGGGTGTCAGAGGGGCCAAGGGACACGCAGCACCCGTGGGGCAGTGGTGACAGACCCCAGCCTCTGCCAGGCCTCCTCCAGGACGACTCCATAGGCTGGAGCCCACCCACACCTCATCCCCCCATGCCCAAGTGGGGAACACTCACCTGCATGCCGTAGGGCTGGTAGCCCATGGAGACGGACTGGCTGCCCATGTAGCCCATGGCACCCGACTGGGGGGCCTGGGAGATGGCCGGGATGCTCTGCGACTGCGAGGCCGCGCTCTGTGGGGAGAGCCTGGTGAGAGGCGGCGCAGGCAGCGATGGCTCACAGCTCCAGCCAAGACCCCAGAGCCTGGAACTGGCTCCGACCCCAGCCCACTCCCACAGTGAGAGCAGCAGATCTGGAGGTCTGGGACCAACCAGGCCATCCTTCCTCCTGCTCAGAGAGCCCGTTGATGAGGTGGGGTACATTGCCCCAGGCCCCCAGCCCTCACCTCAGCAGGCCACAGGCTGTGCTGCCTCACTTGCCTGGTAGCCCTGTGTGGGCGTGGGCTGGTAGGACGAGTATGCTGGGGTGGTGGTGGGCGCTGCTGTCCCCTGCTGAGCCCCCTGCCCGCTGCCGGCCCCCGGCTGGTACATGTAGGCATTCACCATGCTGGGATCTGGGCAGAGAGGGCAGAGGTTAGAGCAACCACCTTGGTTCACCCCCACCCCTGTGGGATGAGCTGCCCAACGTACCAGTCCCGGTGACGGGCATGGCAGCGTATGGCCCTGTGCCTCCCTGTGCAGCCTGGTTCATGTACACGCTGTGCATGGGAGAGCCCTCCAC
Source organism: Lepidothrix coronata (assembly GCF_001604755.1). Taxonomy (NCBI): domain Eukaryota; kingdom Metazoa; phylum Chordata; class Aves; order Passeriformes; family Pipridae; genus Lepidothrix; species Lepidothrix coronata. Next base: position 247,083 of record NW_016690488.1, on the reverse strand, counting down.
AGAGCCAGCTGGGCTGAAGGTGCCAGGGAAGCTGGTGGGCCCAGAAGGCTGGTATATCACCCCGCTGGCTGCCGGCATGGCCTGGAGCTGGTGGGAGAAGGAAAGCCAGCCTTAGGCTGCAGGCCCTGGGACCTGGCAGGAGGGTTCCTGGCCCAGCAGCTGTACCTGGGCATAGGGCAATGAGAAGGCTGGCATCTGGGCTCTCATCTGGATGGTCTGCTTCTGCTGCTCCAGGCGCAGCTGCCTCTCCTTTTCCTGCTCCTGCAGTCGCTGGATGGCCAACTGACGCTGCATCTCCAGGTACTCCTGCGGACATGGGACTGTGATAGCTTGGAGCCAGGACACTACAGACCCCCTCCCACTAGGACAGCTGTCCCTGTCAGCCCTGGGCTGATCCATGGCACAGGCAGGCCTGAAATACCCTGGACACGCTTCTCTGCCTTACCTGCTTCTTCTGCCTCATGATCTCCAGCTTCTGGGCCAGCTGGATCTGGCGCTGCCGCTCTGCCTCCTCTGCTGCGCGGCGCAGCTTCTCCTGGTGCTCCTCCCGCAGCGCGTTCAGAGCCCCACGCGCATCCCGGATCTGGGCCAGTTTGTCCTGCAGGCCTTCATAGTACACTGGGGGGGGAAGGGACAGGCTCAGGGACATGGGGACAGAGCATCAGACCACCCCTGCACTCCTCACTAGTCTCTGGAGAGGCTGCGTCACAGGAATGCCAAACGCTGGCACTGGGGAAGCCCCGGCAGCTGCCCGCCCACGCCCAGGGCCAGCAGCTCCCCCAGCTCCCACGCACGCCTGCGCTCGTCCAGCTGGTTGAGCAGCTCCAGCAGCTGCGGGTGCATGTTGTTGATGGACTGGAAAAGGGACAACACGGCGGAGTCATTGGTGATGCTGCGGCCTCGCATGTGGTTGCTCTTCATGCGGTTGACGAACGTGGTGACTGCGTTCTGCAGCGCCTTCAGGAACTGCTCGTGGTTCTCCTCAGACTCGCCATTCTGGTACTGCTGCTGGAAGGAAGGACGGGGCAGCCGATAGCCGTGACCCCCCGGTGCCAAGAGCTGGCAGCCAGCCTGCAGAGCCAAGGAGTCCGGTGCTTCTTGCCCCTTGGCAGGTGCCAGACCCAGGTCCGGGCCCTCTCTTACCTCAACCACCCCGAGTGGGGCGGAGTGGGCTTCCCCAGGCTGCGCAGTCGGCTCTGTCAGAGACAGGGGTGCTGACGGCGTGGGGCTCTTGCGAACCTCCTCTTGTTTCTTCTCCCAGTAGTTGCGGTTCAGGTACCGAGCCAGCTGCCAGGAAGAGAAGGAAGGTGAGCATTGCTGCCTCGTGGAAGCAAGCCTGTGCCACAGACTAACAGGGCTGAGATCCTTACCTCTGGGTCAATGTCCTCAGCCAAGGGAGCAGAGGAATTCTGGGAAGAGACAAACAGGGAAAAGCAGTTCAGAGAAACCAGAGACCCCCCAGGTCCCACACAGATGTCTGGATCGGACCTGGCCATGTACAACCACCAGTGCTGAGCACCAGCAAGAGCCTCAAAGGGGACACACGCTACAGCTCCGGGAAGCAGCAGAGGCACCTAAATGCCACCTAGGAACAGACCTTCTTGCTCAAAACACAGTGAAGAAGCAAGGAGTTGAATGGGGCAACTATTTTCCCTCAGAATGGGATTAAACTGGACACAAGCAGGGCAGACTCGGGCTCGGGAAGTGGCCTTCACGCCCAGGGCTCCCATGGACGTACCACGGGCGGGGAGTAGAGTGTGCTGACCGGGGGAGCCGATGACGTGACAGGGGTGGGCTCAGCCTTAGGGTACATGGAGTAGGTTGTTTTCTGCCTCTGCAAAAGAGAAAATTGCCAACTCAGGGACTGTCCAGACTCCTCCAAACCAACTGCAACACGGCCCATGCTTGGCTCTGCTTTCACCCTCTCATTCCACAGGCCCTGCACCTCGCTCATGCCAGGACATGCCCAGAGATCTGTTATGGCCCAGTACACCTGGGCTGAAGAGCAATGACCCCTCCCAGATCCCAGCAGTGCACAAACCATTCTCTCCTTCTCCTCAGCCTCTGACTGAGACAAGGCAATAGCCAGCTGGAGCTCCTCTTCCTCTTGCAGAGCTGTCTCGTCGCGCTTTGGAGGCAGCTTGAAGTGAAAAGATGAGGAGGTGGTCGGTAATGGGGTCAACAAACAGGTCAGGATCACCAGATCACCTACGGGGCAGCCACTCACCTGGGACTGCTGAGAGAGAGGGCTGGTCAGGTACTCGGGGGGCAGTTCGGACGTGGCAGCAGCTTTGCCCTCAGCCTTCCTGCAGTGAGAGGTGACAGTGTGGACTGAACGCTCCCTCCTCTGCACCAGAGCCCCAGCTCTGCACAATGTTTCAGCGGCAAACCCTGCTCCTGGGAAGGAAGGGGGCCCAGCCCAGCCTGCACAGCCTGGGAAGCACCCTCGCCCTGCTCTGCAGGGAATTGGCTCCACATCATGCTTCCCCCCTCACAGTCCCAGCTCTCGCAAGCAAAGAAACCCACCACGAAGGGTACTGACTTGTTGAGATGCTCATAGCAGGGCTCACAGACTCTCACTTCCTTCTCAATCCCAAACTTGGGGATGGTGGAATACTTGGAGGAGCATTTCCCACAGAAGATCTGCCCGCATGCCCGGCAGTGGTGCTGTGAAGGATGGGAGACATCAGTGTAGCAGCAAGACACTCCTTCTCCATTAGACAACACACTTAGATACTCCCAGCATTTCCCTGCCAGTGGCCAGGGAACACGGTCTGTCCCCAGCACATTTCCACACAGAGAGTCCTGCAGGGAGCTCTGCCAGTCCCAAGGGCTGTGCAGGGCCAAGAATCCCAAAGGGGCAGGAGCAGCACCCACCTTCCGCGTCACAACACCAAACTGCACTCGGCACCTGTGACACTCCTCAGCGTCTACCCAGTCCGGAGCCTGTCAGGGTCAAGGGAAATCACGTAAGGAGGGAGTAGAGCTTTAAGGACAGTGTCTACACTGGGCCTTTCAGGAGCTCCAATGGCTAACAGGGCCCTCGTGCATGGGGGAGAATGGAGGCACTTGCAGCTCAACAGGAAATATTAATCCCCACAAGTTATCCCCTCTTGTGTTCCTTAGAGACTGTGACACTTTCACACTTAGCACAAAGCTCTCTAGGAACGTGTCTGCACAGTGATCACTTCAGCAATGCCTTGCCACGTTCAGCCTGCCAAGATGATGCAAGGCCACCAAGAAAGGGGAATGATGGGACTGACTCCCTGCCCCTGTCAGTTCTCCCAGCAAGGTCTCCAGTCTGCATGAAAGGGAGGAATGCAAGACCTGCAGGTTTCGCAGGGAGAGGATGGGAGGGCAGGTCTGTCCTGCAGTGCCAGCTCCCCCCACCACACAGCTCACCCTCTCAGCAGCGAACATGGCATCGCTCTCCTTGAACTCTGGGAAGACATGACCTGCAGGAGAAGCAGAGTCCCATTGTGAAAGGAATCCTCTGGCACAGGGGGGCCTTGGTGCCTGCAGTCTCATGCTGTAGGTGCCAGGACAAACACCAGATCCAGCTCAGCACCAACTCCTGCCCTGACTGGTACCTTGTTCCGACACACCAGCATCAGCCTCCCCTCAGCCCCACTTCAAGACAATCCCTGATGGTTTCCCTTATGCACTTATAAGGGACATAAGGAACCTCTGGATAAGGCTTCTTATTTCTCAAGACCTTGAACTGAGCATGGGGGGATAAAAAGCCCACTGGGTGGGCAGGTAGGGCTGTGTGACTCTGGCCCTGAATGGCCAGAGTGTGTCAACACCAGCTTGGGGGGACTGGCCCTCCAGGCTCTGCCACTGCCCACAGAGGTTCTGGTGCACAGGAGGCAGAGGCAGCAGCGTGTCCCTGCCCTTGAAGGGGACACTGCTGTCCTGGGATAGGAGGAAAAGCATCACACCAATACTCTGTCAGAAAGGGGGAGCATGGACCCATCCTGGGAGCAGGAATGAAAGCCTGGGAGGAAGGAACTGCCTCAAAGCAAATCCCACCCCAGAGGACACACTGACTTGCTGTCAGTCTCCCCAAGAACATTTGCACCTCCTGCTGTTCAGGTCTTCTCGCCAGCCCTGAACTTCTGGTTGGGCTGGAGGCCCAGAGCAAGGCACCCCTGATCCTGGGACCACGGGGCTGTCCCATCTCTGCAGTGGGATTCAGTCACTGCAAGGGGTTTCTTGGGTATCAGGCACCAAGGAAAAGCTCAGTGCTGCAAGTCCAGATTTTGCTCGCGTCAGGCAGGTCCTGCCAAGGCTCCTGCAGAGCAGAGCTGCTTGGCCAGGTGTCCCCCAACCTGTGCCCACGGTCCTCACCTTCAACCTTCATTATCTGATAGGTGTCCTGCACCACCTTGTACTTGGGCTCATTGCGGAAGGCGTGAGCCCAGGCCTGGATGAGGTACAGGATCTTACTGCGGACACTTGTCTCCACTTGCCTCTGCACAGGAAGGGAGGAGAAAACATCTGAGAAAAAGCGCCTGAAACCCAAAGGATGGTGTGAACCCCCCAAAGAGAAGCCAGAAATACCAGTCAGGAAAGAGAGACTTTAGAGTACTCATGAGAAACAAGAGCTGTCAGAAACCCACAGTGAGGATGATGCACAACACAAATGACAGACCCCTTCGGCTGCCCCACTGCCCCCCTTCGGCAGGAACAACAGAGCAGCACAGACCAACTGAACAGGTCTGTGGCCTTGATACTTTGAGCAAACGCCCAGGGCCAGGCACAGGGGCTCCGGGACCCACAGCAGCCCAGCCCACCCAGCAGCTCCCCTCAAGAGAGCTGCTCATCCCACACTCGGAACACGGCGGGACCTTCAACTGCCCAGAACAGCACAGCCTGCCTCGCCCGGGCACTGACAGTGCTGGGGGTGCCTGGAGGTGTCAGCACCTCCAGCCCAGGAATACTCAAAGCCATCTCAGAATGTGACACAGTGAGGACAGCTGGGGCGCTTGCCCTTTGGAGGCAGGGGCAACTGTATCACACTTTCAGAGGCTGGAAAAAACTTGGCAAGCCTATTCTGAGCTCAGCCAGCCTCGGAGATGCCCTGTCCTCAGCTGCCCAAGTCATTGCATCCACATGACCAGCTGCTCCAGAAATCCCCCAGGAAGCACAGGAGCACTGTCAAGCTCCAATTTCAGCCAAGAGCTCAGTCCACACAGTGTGACTTACTGAGAATTCCTGGAGGTCCAACTACTGGAAGGTTTGGCAAGATCCTGCATTCCACACACGTCACAGCCCTGAACTTCATCAGAACTTGAATTGTTTTACCAGCATTGGGCATTCATGAGCCCCAAAGTTCCAAGTGTGGGAGGAAAATGGGGCAGTTGTGAAACTCCTGAGGTAGGCAAGGACTGAGAGAACCACAAAATCCTTGGATCTGATCTGATCTCCTCAGCTCTTGGAGAGGCTGTGCTACCACACCTGGCTGTCCCACTGAAGTAGTGTTCCCTCCTGGGAGGAGATCCTGCATGGAAACTGAGTCAGCCCTAACAGGAAGGTGACAGGAGAGACACCCTGTTCAGTGTGTGAGGTGACAGGGCTCACACAACTCATCCTGCAAGGATCTGGGTCATCTGGCTGTTTATTTCTGGTGGAAGATAGGAGCTGTAAGGAAGGAACAGCATGATGCTAACAAGCTCTTGTCTGGGCATTGCTGTTCTGAGCTGGGAGCGGGAGACAGGAGTTCTCATTTCCACTTCACTCATGGAATTCTCCAGACCAAGGACACACAGAGCTCCTGCAGGTATCAGACTGGTGGTAGCCTGTGACAAATCTTGTCAGTGCCAGCAACCAGGGTCACATCCTGCAGAACTCCTGAACTATTCCACAGGGTGGTGAAATGGCCACAACACAGAGGAAGCTCCTGTTGGTTTTTCCTTTACTGCTTTACCTGCCTGTGTGTCTCACACTGTTCTGTGGGAGGGAATTCACCTCACCACTGCCCAGGTCCTCAATGCAGGTGCCAGGCCATCACCTGGTTTCCTTAGCTGTCCCAAGCCAAGTGTTGCATCCAGGAGCATTTATCATGGAATGGTCCAGGCCTCTACAACACATTCCTGCCTGTTCACAGCACAGCCAAACCTCTGCTTCCACCACATCTCCTCTTCCCAGAGATCCTCCTTCGCTCCCTACACTCACCCCTTCACACCACATGATAGTTTGCTCTTTTCTGGAGTGCACTCCCAGTTTCCCTTCTGTTCCTTACCCAAAAGGAATGCAGGAGAGGACACACACATTTCCTCCTGCTGCTGGTGCTTTTCCAGAAAAAAAATGATAGAAAAACAAATCGATTTACCTTGAGTATTTCCTTCAGCTCCTCCATGGTCTGTTTATTGGCCACCTCGTCATGAACTGTTTGGCCACAGTTTTTAACCACTGACTCCATGACCTGCAAGGACCAAGAACAACATCAGCCCACGGTTTCCTGCCTCCTCTGCAACCCATGGTGTTGCCAGCGCACTGTACAGGCTGAACACAGGGCACTATTTAAGCAATGAGACACACTGGGGCCGTGTCAATCCATATCCCATGCTGGGAACCAGCTGCCCTTCAGCTCCACAGGAGCCTGGGGGGCCTTTGTTCTCTGGAGACTGACCCCAGGGACAGCGGCCCAAGTCCCAGCTTTGCCTGTTCCAAAGCCAAGACAGACCTAAAGCATAAAGGCCCTGGCCTGATCATCCCAAAACCTCTGTGCCAGAGCCAGGAGGAGGCTGGCTCCATGCTGTGCCCCAGGCAGGGAAGCTGTGCAGCCTGAAGGCAGGACGGCGAGAGGGGACATTCCCCAGGTCCCCGCGGTGCTCCTGGTCTGGTGCTGTTACCTCCAGCGCATACAGGGCCACGTGGGGATTCTTGTCATTCACTTTCTTCTTGATGGCGTTGACGGCGTATTTCGCTCTGGGTACAAAAGAGAGGACACATCCTCAGGGGATCAAGGATCCTAGGGGAGATCCCACCTGCTGCTGCCAACCCGCCAACCCCCCCTCTGACATGAGGGCACAGTTAGCTCAGGGGTACACAATTCCTTGGAGGAAACTGGGAAGGAATAAGCACATTCAAGCTCGAGTTTCCCTGAGGATTTCAGGCCAGGGGTAACCTGTAACCCCTGAGGTCTGGGAAGAATGTCAGCACATTGAGGTGTGCTGTACTGCCCTTCCAAAGCTCCTGTGGAAGGGGACAGACACGTGTGCTCCCACGGGCTGGCAGGTCCAAAACCCCCGAAGGGTCAGACACGAGAGCTGTGCCCACAGCACGTCCGAAAGCCCAGGAGCACTCACTGGGTGTCTCCCTGTCGGATCATGTCGCAGATCTGCAGGATGGATTCCCAGTCCGTCTCCAGCAGGAGCTGGCTCGTGGCCTTATCTGCAAGGAATAAACCCACCGGGATGCCGTGAGCGGCCGCTCCCCGCGGCTCCGCTCCGCCACCGACGTGTCGCGGGAGCGCCCCGGGCGCGGCGCTGTCCCGAGGCTCAGGAATAAACCTCCGATGTCTCCCGGAAGGCACCAGCCCTCTCTCCCCTTTAAGACATCCCGGGGCCCTCGGTAACCTCGGCCCCACCGCTCCCGCTCCTCCCGGAAAGCATCGGGCTGCGGCACCGAGCCCCGGCCCGGGCAGCGCCGTGCCCCGGGCCCGCCCTCTCCGGGGCCGATTGCTGCGGACCCCAGCCCGGGCCCCGCCTCGCCCGCCGAAGGGGCCGCGCCGGTACCGAGGAGCCGCTCGAAGGTGCCGCTGCCGCGCCCCATGGTGTCCTCCCGCCGCCGGCCCGGCCCGACCGCTCCGGCCCGGTCCGTCCCCGCCCCTCCGCGGCCCTTCCGCTTCCGGTTTCCGCCGGGGCGGGGCCGGTTCCGCCGGGGCGGGGCCGCGATGGCCGCGGGTCGGCCCCCGCCCACGGTGCTGCTGCTGGGGGCGGCGGGCGGCGGCAAGAGCCTCTTGGTGCGGCGGCTACGCCATATCCACCGGGCACGGGGGCACCGGGGGGACCGGCGGGGGCGGGGGGGTCCGGGCAGCCCCTTCCCCTCCTCAGCGCGAGTCCTTAACGCGCGGCACAGCTGAGCGCCGAGGAGCCAGCGGGGCTGGGCGAGCCCCCGGCCACGCTGCCCACGGTAGGCAGGGCCCGGCGGGGCCGAGGGGCGGCGGGGGGCGGCGGGCACGGCCGCACCCAGCCCAGCGCCTGTCCCGCAGGTGGGCACCAACCTGACCGACCTGCGGCTGCCGCGGAAGGTGACGGTGCGGGAGCTGGGCGGCTGCATGGGCCCCATCTGGCCCAGCTACTACAGCGAGTGCAGCGCTCTTCTGGTGAGCGGCACCGGCACCCCGTGAGATCTCCCTCCTCCGTGCCCTGCTTTGGCCCGGCGCCCTGGGCTGCCCTCGGCACACCTGCACCCCGCTTTCCCTTCTCCCCCTGCAGTTCGTGGTCGATGCCTCCAACCCCACCCAGGTCTCCTCGTCCTGCATCCAGCTGCTCTCCGTCCTTTCGGCAGCGCCGCTCGCCTCCGTGCCCGTCCTGGTGCTCTTCAACAAGATGTGAGGAGGGGGATCAGCTCGGAGGGTGGGGCTGCCCGGGGGCAGCAGCTGCACTTTGCTGCACTTCCCGGGCTGGAGACCCCCAGGCTGGTGCTGGGCTGGGCAGGGGAGCTGTTGTGGTGGGCTAATGCAGCCCCCCTCTCCCCACTGCAGTGACCTGCCCTGCTACATGTCGCTGCTGGAGATGAAGTCACTGTTCCGCATGCAGGACATCGTGTCCTGTGCCACGCAGCCCATCACGATGCTGGAGACCAGCGCCCGCAACGGGACCGGTCTGGCCGATGTCCTGCAGTGGCTTCGGGCCACCCTTGGAAACCCCCATTGACCCCAACCCTGCCAGGTGCCTGCAGCAGCCCAGGACAATTCTGTCACCAAAGGTGGCCAGGGAGCAGCTGCCTTGTGTGGTGCTGGGAGCAGGGCCTGGAGCAGTGTCACAGGCTGGTGACAGACTGTATCCCCGTGGGACTTCACAGTAAAACTCTGACCAAACTGTCCAGGCTGGTGGCTGCCCTGTGCTTGGGAGGAAACCCCAGGCTTTTGGGGAAGGGATGAGCAGAAGGCTCAGAGGCCAGACCGTGCTGGCACCTCTGGGCACAGGAGGGGTTGCTGCAGTGGGGCTGGGGGCTAGGGCAGCATCTGAGCTGGGCTAAGCAGGGCAGGGGCTGGTAAGGCTGCCCAGGTTGGAGACTGAGTGCATATGGGGCTCCTGCCAGCAGCTCTGGCCCTACAGGCATCGTGCCAGTCCAGCCACTGTGGGGTGACCTGGGGAAAGGTGTGGGAGGACTGGGGAACCTGGGTGGGTGTCAGGAGCTGGGGTAGGCCCACTGACAGGGATGTCTCAGTCAGGGATGTCTCACAAGTTGTAGCAAGTTCCAGCCTGTGGCTGCTCCCCAGCACTCACTTGGGCTCAGAGAATCTCAGAATGGGTCAAGCTGGAAGAGACCACAGAGGGTTGTCTGGTCCAACCTCCATGCTCAAGCAGCGTCATCCCAGAGCACATGGCACAGGATTGCATCCAGATGGTTCTGGAGTATCTCCAGTGAGGGAGACTCCACCAGCTCTCTGGGTAGCCTGTTCTGGTGTGTGGTCACTGCAGAGGAAAGAAGTTCTTTCTCATAGAATATCATAGAATATGCTGAGTTGGAAGGGGCCCATCAGGATTGTATTCAGGTGGAATTTCCTGTGCATCCATTTCTGCCTGTTGCCTCTTGTCCTATTGCTTGGCACCCCTGAGCAGAATCTGGTCCATCCTCTGACACCTCCCTGCAGATACTGACAGAGGTCCCCTCTCAGACATCTCTTCTTGAGGCTGAACAGGCCCAGCTCCCTCAACCTGTCCTCATAAGAGATGCTCGAGTCCCTTAATCATTTCTGTAGCCTGTGGGATCTGTTCCAGGAGCTCCATGTCCCTCTTGTCCTAAGGAGCCCAGAACTGGACACAGCACTCCAGATGTGGCCTCACCAGGGCTCGGTAGAGGGGCAGGATCACCTCCGTGACCTGCTGGCAATACTCTTCTTAATGCATCCCAAGAAGGGCTGGGGCTGTGTCCAGGACCCACCCCATGCCCACACCTATGACCAGTGTCTGTCCATGACAATAACCCGCCTTGTGCCTGCGCTGATGGCCCGGCCTGGCCCAGCTGCCTCACCCGGCGGCGCCAGTGCCAAGTCACAGGGTACTGGTGGCTGCCTGTGCCTGGCACACACAGTGGCACATCCCGCCCTGGGCCTGTCAGTGCTGTGGCACAGGGGCAGCTGCTGTCCCAGGGCTTGGGGCTGCCAGCAGTGCGCCATGGAGGGGAGCAGCTCTTGGTGCCGGGGGCTGCAGACACTGCCCACAGTGGCTCATGGCTCACAGGGTGGCAGTGGCCCTCGCTCCAGCGGTGTGGGCTGAGCTGTGCTCTGCCCTGGGCAGTCGGATGGGCAAGCAGGCGGTGCCGAGGAGTCTGAGCACACCCTGACACAGCTGCTGAGTCACCACTACAACCAGCGCTGACGCACCAACCCCACCTGCCTGCTTCCAGCCCAACAGGTCCAGACACCAGCCAGAGCCCTCCTGTGCAGCAGCACTTTAATGGGCCAGGTCAGACTGAGCCCACGGGGTCCCTGCTCAGCCCAGCACCACAGTGGTTCTTCTGAGTCCGTCTTGCCAACTGGTGCAGTGTGTGTAGGGCTGCTGGGGTGGCCCAGAGGCCTTTTTCGTGGGACTGGGATCAGACAGCTGCTCTCCTGGCAAGCCAGGCACGGGGCTGGAGCTGGGTCAGCCGTGTCAGTGCCTGGCAGCTCCCAGTTCCATCCTTGCTGCCCCTGGACAACGTGAAATGAGCTGCAGGTTTCTCCATCCAGAAAGCTCTGCTGTCTCCAAAGGATTCTGAAAACAGCCCAGGGCCATTCTCCATGGGGCCAGTGGGCTGGTAGGGAGGAGAGCTGGAGAGCTGTTCTCTGCAAGCAGTGACCACCCACAGAGCAGGGCTGTGGTGAGGCAGCCCCACATGGAGCTGTGCCCTGGGGTGTGACAGCAGTCCTAGTTCTGCACGTGCTGCATCCCAGCAGCTCCAGGAAGCAGGAGCACCTGCATCCCTGTGCCATGGCATTCCTATTGACATGCCTCAATGGGTCCTTGGCCACAGCAAGCAGGGAGGATCTTCCCCAGCATCCTGTGGTCCTGCAGCTTCCAGCACAGTATTGTGATGGACAGATCGAGCCCTTCATGCCAGCCTTACCTGGGCCTCAGGCACGTCTCTCTCGCTGCTCATAAACGGAGTGAAGCTTCTGCATGAGAAATATCTTATCTTCCCCCTCCTGCAACAACAGAGCCGTGGGACAGCTGAGTGGCAGTGCTGCCAGGGCCAGAGCCTGAACTGGCAGTCCTGGGGCTGGACCAGGCCTGGAGCAGCCGGGACGGGCAGGGACAGGGCGCAGCGCTCACACACCTTGGCGATCTGCTCCCTGAGCAGGCAGATGACCCTCTGCTGGCCTCTCACCACTTGGATGTAGAAGTAGATCACAGCTCTGCAACAACAGGAGGGGATGGTGGCAACTGGGCAGGAAGCTGAGGAACGCTGTGCTCCTGGCACCAGGATGGGGCACAGGGCTCTGGATTGTCACCCCAGCTCCCAGCCCTGCTTAGGGCCATGGCAGTGGGACCCTCAAAGCAAGGCCCAGGATTCAGCCTTGGGCTTTAGTCCATACTCACAGGAGGGCCCCGGACGTGAAGAACAGGAGGAAGGTGTTCTCCACCAGGTGCTGGTGGACCCAGGCGAACCAAGTGATGTTGGGGTTGGACTTCTGCAGCACTAGCACCCAGCTCTTCCCTGATTTGTAGATGGTTTCTAGCCCCCGGAAGGGTCCGCACGTTTCTGATGGCTGCACCCTGAGCAGACAGACCGACGGGGTGGTCAGAGCAATGGGCAGCCCAGCAGCCGCTGCCCCCAGCCCAGGGCACTGCCTGTCTCAGACATCCAGCCCTCCTGGGACCCAGTCTCACTGTCCCCAGCATCCCCATGGATCTTAATCCTTGTGTCCTGCACCAGGAACACCCGTGAACAGCTGGAGGAAGTGGGCACAAGCCAGTGGCTGGGTAGCACCTCCCTGCCTGGGACAGCACTGCACAACCTGGGGCTGGGGATGTTGGGGTTGGGGGGCATGGTGTCTCCAAGCCCCTCCATCTCCAGGCTGCCAGGGGTCCTGTGCCCCAAGGCATAGCCTGGTGGGTACTCACGACCAGATGGTGTAGGAGAGGAAGATGGTTGCACCCAGGAAGAAGGGGAAGCACAGCAGGGTGATGAAAATGGTGCTCATATGCGACGCTTGCCAGGGCTTGCTGGGGGACTGGCAGTTCCGCATCAGGCTGGTCTGTGAACAGGGAGCAGCGTCCTGTGGGCTGCCAGCTCCTGAAGTGTGGCCCCCACCCTGCTGTCCTCTCCCTCCTACCCGCTGGAAGCCAAGTGAGCTTGGACACCCTCTCCCCAGCAACCTCTGCTCAGTCCCACCAGGACGGGGCTGCTCTGTGCAGCACCTCTGCTGCAGCAGAGGCTGGCAGTGGCAGGGCACAGTGTCACCACTGTGTCACCAGTGGGGAACTGCAGGGGGCAGAGGGAATCACACCTTTTTGATATAGAACAGCAGCAGCAGCTTCAGCATCTGCACGGCTGGCAGGAGCGGAGCGAAGAGAATGCCCAGCCTGGGAATGGGGGGAAGACGAGCTCGCCTGGGTCTGAGCCCCAAGGGAGCCAGTGGTGGGCACAGCTGGGGCACCCACGGGGCTCTTGGGGAACACAAGGTATTTGTCAGCAGAGGAAGGAGCCACATCAGGCAGAGACATCTCACCAGGTCAGGGTCTGCCCGTAGATCAGCTCCAGCACATTTCGGGCAATGTCAAACTCGGGTCTCTGCCTCAGCCTCTTCTCCAGGATCAGCCTGGAGAGGAGCAGAGCTCTGCTTCCACACTGCCCAGGGGGACCCTTGCACCCACCTTCCCACTCCGATGTGGCAGAGCCTGGGCACACCAGAGAGCTGGGGCCGTGCAGGGACACAACACCGGGGGGGGGGGACACATCCTGGGGCACGTTACCTCCACACCAGCTCCCCAAAGAGCGTGTCCAGCAAGGTGAATATGAAATCCATCACCACAAAGCGATAAAGGTCCTGCCCCACACATGTCTCCCAGCACTAGAGATACAAGCAAGGGTGGCATACAATCACAGAATGCTTTGAGTTAGAGGAACCCTAAAGCTCATCTCATTCCACCCTCCTGCCATGGGCAGAGACACCTTCCACTAGACCAAGTTGCTCCGAGACCTGTCCAACCTGGCTTTAAACACTTCCAGGGATGGGGCAGCCATAGCTGCTCTGGGCAAACCTGTGCACAGTGCCCCTCACCACTGCCACAGGGAAGAATTTCTTCCTAATATCTAATAAGGAAGAAACCACCAGTTCCTTCCATGGCCCCATGCTGAGCCTGGCCCCTCACGGCCCCAGGGCAGCAGTGCTGACCTCCTCTGTTGAGCAGACAACACTCCGGCTGAGCCACTGGAAACACAGCAGGCTGAGGACCACCATCTTCAGAATGAGGTTCCTGGAGAGCAGGAGCAGGGCCAGGAGCCTCTGAGCCCAGGGGAAGGAGGGGCCAAGCCCCACAGACAGGGTGCCTGGCCCCAAAGCATCCCCCATGCCACAGGTGGGGGTGCAGGACTCCCTCCACCATAGCCCCCGCCAGCCCACCTGCAGATGGCCACGTAGACCTGTGTCACAGGGGAGTCCTGCTTCTCCCACATCGCCAGCAAGTTGTACAGGTGGGGCATCAGTGCATTAAGGAGGGATACCACGAGGGGTAGGACCAGCAGGATGGCTTCCTGCTGCCACCTGCCACTGCCCTGTGCTCGCTGCTCCTGCTGAACCTGGTGAGCAGGTACTGTGGTGAGCACACGGACTTGGGCAGCCAGGCATCCTTAGGGAAGGCAGCAAACATCCAGGCCAGGAGAAGAGCTGCAACGGGGCTGCCCCTGCCTCCCTCCCCGCTACCCCTGCTATGTCCCTCCAACCCCAGGGCGAGAGCTGGCACTCACCACATGCATGTGCTTAGACAAGTGGTGCACAGCCAGTGTGCAGCCCAGCACCGAGCCCAGTGCGACGGTCCAGGCCAGGAGTACCACAATGCAGTGCCTCAGGCGCTGGCAGAGGCTCTGGGAGTGGGAGCGGGAGCGCTGCTCTGCCAGCAGCTCCTGGAAGAGAGCAGTGCCAGAGCTGCCAAACCTGCTCTGTGTCCAGAGCAAGGGTCTGTCCCACTGCACTGTGGCAGGACCCAGAGGGATGATGGACAAAGTGCTGATGCAAGAGTGGGATTGGGGGTGTTTGTATCACCCAGCTCCTCACCTTCAGCTGGGTGCAGAAGTTCTCACACTGCAGCTTCACTGAGCGCCTCTGGATCACCTTGAAGTCCCAGGCGCAGAAGACTTTGACAGCCAGGTCCCCCATGGAGCTTCCCACGCTCTCCCGAAAAGAGCAGGACACGCTGCATTGAGGGAGAGGGCATCAGGGATCAGGGCTGGGTGAAGGGGGAAGGCTGGCAGTGCCATAGGTGCTGCTGACCCACCAGTACACCAGCAGGATGCAGGTGACGAGGAAGGAGACCCCAACACTGAACAGGTAGGCCAGCGGCATGTTGTACGGGAACGGGGGGGCTGCGGGGGGGCACGCGCTGCCCTTGGAGCCAGGGGTGCAGGGGTCATTGAGGGTGACGTTGCTGTAGTAGCCATAGTACAGCAGTGAGTGTGTGAAGTAGCCCTGTGGGAAAGCACAGGATGTGGCCCATGGTGACCTCGGCGGTGCCTGCAGCTCCCCACCCAGCCTGGCACCTCTGTGCCAGCCCCGGGGACAGAGTCCTAGGCTGGGGCAGCACCAGGCACCCCCTTTGCACCCACAGCACTGGCAGTCCTGGGGCCCAGCTGTGCAAGGGCAGCGACTGGGGCATCACTGTGGTGGGGATGTGGGGCTGCACCCCAGGCCTGGAGCAGCCCCTGTCCCGGGCGTGCCCGGGCCCTGATGCGTGGGCTGTGCTTACCGCTCCTGTGAGGAGCTCCAGGCCGGTGAAGGGTGGGGGGCTGGCCGAGGTAGGGGGGTACACAGCCTGCAGGACCACCACAAAGGCCAGGAGGATGAGAAATGAGAAGAAGTTGAACATAAGGAGCGTCTTGAGGAAGAGGAAGTAGGAGAGGACGCTGGAGCCAAAGCGGCCACTGATTTGCTTCAGGGTGTAGTGCCAGGGCTGCGCGGTGCGGAGCAGGGAGAGGAGCCTGTACCAGAGACCTCGGCAGCCCTGGGGAGAGAGAACCTGAGGAGAGCACCAGAGCCAGAGCCTGCACTGGAGCCCCTACGTTGCTGTGCAGACCGCGCCCTGACTTACGAGGCCGACGTAGACGATGGACCATCCACAGGGCGATGAGGGGGCCCAGTGCTGGGCACGCTGCCTCAGGAGGCCCCTCTGCCTGTTCACCTGCCGCCTGTCCAGCAGAGAGGAGTGTCAGAGGGTACCAAGGTCCCGGGATGGCTCTGGCTGTGGGAGCCCTGCCTGGTCGGGGCTGGCGCAAGGGGACCTACCGGAGGGTGCGTTTCTCTGCCAGGCTGATGGGCAAAGTGAGCAGCATCTGGCTGCGCTGGTAGGGCGAGAGGCTCAGCAGCTCCTTCACCAGCAGGCTCCACTTGTCTGGGGCACAGGAGGCTCAGTGGGACACGGCTAGCCACATCATGGCATGCCCTTCCCAAACTCAGAACAGGGACAGTGCCTGGCACTGCCTGCTCCCACTCCAGGGGACCCTCACCTTCCAGCGTGGCCCTGGCGGGGTCAGCGTCCAGGTCGTACTGCCGCAGGCTGGGCCGCGCCGCACGGCACAGCTGCTGCAGGGGCGGGCGGCTGCTCCGGCGCCGCAGCCGGGCCGTACGGTTGCAGTACTGGGAGATGATGGCCCCGAGGCTGCGTCCTGCAGGCCAGAGCAGGGCAGGGTTTGGGTGGCCGTGGGAGAGCAGGGCAGGCGGGAGAGCTCTCTGAGAGGCTCTGGGGCCTGGAGAAGGGTGGGAGGGCAGGTGGCTCCTACCGATGGTGCGGCTGGGCATACTGGCCAGGATCTGCAGGGAGGCGGAGGAGTAGCCAGGGCACTGCTCACCCTGCCCTGGCTCTGGCCAGGCCGCGGCACAGGCGTCTGGGGGAGCCAGGCAGGCCGGGGACTCTAGGAGGGGGAAGGCAGGATGCAGAGTGCCCAAGGCTCATCCCTGTGTCCCCACTGCTCTGCTCCAGCACAGAGGGCAGGTGTGTGTCCTGGTGTGTGCTTCCCCCAGAGTACCCCCTACTCCAGGGACACTCTATGTCCCCAAGAGCTGCTCTGCCCTGGACCAGCCAAGGCATCAGCAGGCTCCTTCAAGGCTTTGGCCACAGCCATGACGTGTACCCCAGCTGGCCCAAGCAGGGTCAGGGTGGGTGGATGGCCCTGGGCACACACATTGCCCTCGGCCTGCCCCAGCTGCAGTGCTTTTACCTCTGTCCCTCTCCTTCATCTCCAGCTCCAGACCTGCCTCGATCAAGCTGCTCTGCTCCAGGATAAGCTGGTGGAAGGAGGTGTGCAGGGCTCTCTCGTTGTCCGGGCTCGGCTCCTGGCTGCAGGGACACAGAGACCTCATGCCACTGGGGTGCAAGAGCAGGGGCACAGCTGGACAGCGGGAGGGTCACACTCACCCATCGCTCTCGGTGCCCTCGGGGACGTGGAGGGTGATGGAGGGCAGCTGGGACATCCTGCGGGGCCGAGCAGGTCCCTCCGACACGGGCCCTGCCGCGGCGAGCGGACGGTTGTCAGTGGCCCCGGCCCCCGGTTCCCCCGCGCGCTGCCGACCCGCTGGACGAGGATGGAACCGCAGCCACTGCGTGCGGGATCCGGGGCAGGCGGGAGCGCGCGGTCTGCGGGCCTAAACCCAGGACTAACCCCGGGGCCAACCCGGCAGCGGCAGGAAGGAAGAACGGGCGGATAGGGCGGTGCCGCCGCCGAGCGGGTCCCGCGCGGGAGGAGCCCGCCCGCCGTCCCGGGACCCTCGGGGGCAGGGACGGAGCCTCCAAGCACCAGCCCCAGTGCACGGCTCGGGAGGGGTCCGAACCGGCCCCAAGAGGACACATGGGAGCACAGACTCCCCCGTGCCCCGCCGCCGTGTCCCCCCGCCCGCTCCCGCCGGTGCCCGGCGTCGTCTCCTTCCTCCCCTCCTCCACCAACCCTCGGGCTCCGCAACCCCCTCTGCCCCCGGAGCGGGCTAAGGCTGCTCGGGGCAGACGGCGGCTCCGGAGCTCCGCGGCAGCTCCCGCCCGCCCCGATACCGGGAACCGACGGGACGCCCCTCGGGGCTCCCGCCGCCTCCGCCGGGGCCGTGGGCCGGTGTGGGTGCGGATCCGCTTGGAGGGCAGGGAGCACCGAGCCCTGCCCGCCCCGCCGTTCCTGCCGTCTCCCGGTACCGGGCGGGGGCGGCGGGAGTCCCCCAAAGCCCCTGTTTCCCCTCGGCCGCGCTCACCGGGACCCGCCGCCGGCCGGGCCGTGGGGGCGGTGCTGCCTGTCCCCGTTACACCGGGGCGGAGACAGGGACGGAGCGGGGCACCGGGGTGCAGCGAGGGACGAGCGCGGCCCTCTGTGTCCGGGCGGGGGAGCCCCGGTCCCGCCGGCCCGAGCCCGCCCCGCCCCAGCGCCACGGGACCGCCCGGCCCGGCCCTCCCGGGGCGGTGCCGCGCAGGAGCGGCGGCGGAACGCGATGGAGGGCGGCGGCAGCGGCGCCTACGGGGCGGCGAAGGCTGGCGGCGCCTTCGACCTGGTCCGTTTCGTACAGCAGCCGCAGGTGCTGGCGCGGATCGTCAGTGCGGTGAGTCGGGACGGGACGGGGCGGGAGAGCCCCGTCGGGCCGGGCCGCGGACGGGACGGGCCCTCCCCTGGAGCCCGTCCGGGCCCGCCTCCCCTCCGCCCTGGCCGGTGTCCCCGGCCCGTCGGGCACGGGCAGCCCCCGAAGGGCCTCCCTGTCTCGGTGCCGCCCACTGGACACCGGCTCCGCCTCACAGATCTTCGCCCTGATCGTGTTCGCCTGTCTGGTCGGGGATGGCTACATCAGCACGCCCGAGGACTCCCGTCTCTTCTGCGTCTTCAACCACAATGAGGACGCCTGTCGCTACGGCATCGGCATCGGCGTCCTCGCCTTCCTCGCCTGCATCTTCTTCTTCATGGTGGACGTCTACTTCCCCCAGATCAGCAACGCCACCGACCGCAAATACTTGGTCCTGGCCGACCTCGGCTTCTCAGGTACCGTGGGCGCGGGGCAGGGCTGTGCCTCCCGCCGCTGGCACAATGGCCGCCTTGTCCCGTGACGTGGCTGCCGGTGCCTGGCAAAGGGAGTCGCTCCCGCCTGGCACGCTGCCCATCGGCCACGAGCTGCTGCTGCTGCTGCTGGGCGTCCCGAGGAGTGACTGCCCCCGGCCGGGTGCCTGCACCGGCCTGCACGGTGGAGCAGGGTCTTCATGCTACTTGCCCCCACAGGTCTCTGGACCTTCCTGTGGTTCATCGGGTTCTGCTTCTTGACCAACCAGTGGTCCTGGACATGGACTGAGCACGTGTACATCGTGGCAGACTCTGCCCGTGCTGCCATCACCTTCAGTTTCTTCTCCATCTTCTCCTGGGTGAGTGAACCACCCTGCCCTGCTTGGGGGGAGCGTGGAGGGGCCCCCTATACTGCACAGTGCAGGACAGCCCTAACGCTGCCGCCCCCTCCTCTCTGCAGGGCCTCCTGCTGACCTTCGCTTACAAGAGGTACAAAATGGGGGTGGAGGACTTTGCTCAAAGCTATGTCGACCCCACCCCAGAGGTTTCGACTCCCTACTCCAGCTACCCCAACATCAGCCATGAGAGCTACCAGCAGCCGCCCTTCACTCACACTGCAGAGGCCCCGGAGGGGTACCAGCCCCCCCCGGTGTACTGAGCCCCAGCTGGTGCCTGCGGGTGGCTGTACCAGTGCAATTCCTTCTGTGGGGTGGGAGGGGTGGGAGGGTGACGGCTGCTTTGTGTGAAGGTGACCGGGCCTTGGCATGGGGCGCAGGAGGGGCCTGGTCCTGATGCTGGAGCCAAGCTCCCTGATGAGGGGTCGAGAGCCCCGTGTGTGGTGGGTGATTTGGCGCACGGTGGTGATTTGCAGCTGCTGGGTGAGCCCTGCGGCTGCGGGAGGGTGGGTGTGCGGGCAGCCCTGGCACAGCTGAGCCTCTGCCCTCGCTGTGGTGCCTTGGTGGAGTGTGTGGTTCATACCCCCCTGACCCTGCCCCGGCTCTGCCCCTGTGACTGCTGCCCTGGCCTGTCCTGGCCCCAGTGCCTTTCAGCCCTGCTGGCTGCATCCTCCCAAGTGCCGTCTCTTGCTGCTGTAACACAGCCGGGCCCGGCTCCTGCCTGTCCCAGCTTTCCGTGCCTTCCCTGCTCGGCTGCTGCTGGGTGAGCTGTTGCCAAAGCCCCCCTTGTCTTCCTCTGATGCCGCACTGTGCCTTCTCCCAGCCTGCACTAGAGCTGCCAGTGCTCCCGCGGTTTGGGATCCGTGGGAGCGTTGAGCGCTGGGATCCCTCAGGAGTGCCAGGGCTGCTCCAGCTGAGGAAGGTCCTGGAGCGCTTTCTGTCCCTTGCTTGCCTCCCCCATGAGCGCTGCCTCTGCCAGCACGAGGCTGTGCTGCCGTGCCCTGCCCACGGCTCCCACCTGCACTCCGGCTGCCCTGGGTGCCGCAGGGCCGCTGTCTCAGGTTGTGTTCGCTGCTGTGCTATGGTGAAGCTGTTCCTGGTGGCCTGGTGCGGGCTGTTGCTGCTGGGGCTGGTGTTCAAGTAGTTGTCACTGTAAGGTTTGAATAAACTTTTTCACCAAGCCACCATGTACCTTTTGTCTCTGGAGAAGGAGAAGGGGCTACTGCCCTCTCCCCTTGAGGGCTGGGGGGTGCCAGGCGAGGCAGTGGCGGCACAGCCCCTGCCAACTGCTGTGCTGCAAACAGCACACTCACGCTGGTGGCTATTTTTAGGCAACCCTCCTCCTGCTCCTCGATCTGAGCAGAGCTCCAGTGCCAGCCCTGCAAGCAGCCCTCCTGCCCTGTGACCACTCCAGTGACCAGCCCAGGCTGCCTCACTGGCCACAACCAGGAAGCTTCTGCAGAGCACTCTGGTAGAAAACGCACACAGAGGTTCATTAAGTTATTTATTAACCTAAAACAGCAGCAGCAGTGCCTTCCCTAGCTCCGAGAGAAAAGCCCAGGCCTGGGACTCGAGTACTTGTGAGTACAGTTGTGCCCACTGGCAACATGGGAGGAACAGGGGGAGTTCATGTGGCTCTTGGAGCCTTCCAGGGCACAGGTAAACAGTGAACCTGCGCTCACACGTGGAGATCTGGCCTGGCCAGAATCAAGAACTACTGCTTGGAGCCTGTGGATCTCTTCCAGGGAAAAGCACTTTTGCAAGGAGTAAGGAACAAAGCCAACAACCTTCCAGAAGCTGAACCAAGCAAAGGGGGAAGAGGATCCTTCAGTCAGCTTAGAGCAGAGGAACAGTCAGCCTCGAGAATTTTGGAAGGCTCAGGAGGGAGCAAGAGACACAACTAAAGTAAAGAACCAGCCCTTCAGATCAGAGCCCCTTTGCCAAGTAGCTGGACCTTCAAAGGAACAGTCGCCGAAATCTGGGTAGATGAAACCCTGAGCCTCTAAACCCCTCACAGGTAATGCAGCACCAAAATGGCAGCACCAATCTTGAACCTGAGAAAAACTGCCCTGAATTTTGAGTAGGCTCTTCCTGGGACCAGTTCTTCCAAAGGACTCTGTCACAGCCTGCTAGACCACCGCCAGCCCTTTGAAGTTCAATGGCTCAGAAGAGCCTGCTGCCAGGCTGAGTTGGGCTTTCCTTTCCCCTCTTCTGTTTCAACAAGAATTGACAAAACAATAATAAAAGTGAGAGTGTCAGCAAATGGAGAAGCCAAGGCCCTGCCCAGGGCTGGGCTGTCGCATGTGTCAGTTTAAAAGTTGTGCCACAGCTCTGTGACAAGGGACAAATTACCTCAGACTGTTAAAAAAGGAAGTGGGTTCAAAATACTGTACAGTCTCAATGACTGTACATTGTCTTGAGAAGCCTGGAATTTAGCAAGAGTGCACAAGAGAGAAGAGCTGCATTCACAGGTACCAGAACCAGCACCAGTGCCAGCCTGAGCACACACAGAGCACTGGGAGAGCCGGCCAGAGCCACGGCGAGCAACCAGAGCCCTGCAGCCTAGCTCGCCATGGACTGAGCCAGGGCCTGTGTGTGGCAACATCGCTAACTACACCTGTTTCTCTCTGTGTTCTGAGACTGGAACTCACTCTCATCAGGCTCTCGCTTCAGCTCTCCCTGGCATCAGGCCTGGTGGATCCTCCTTGGCTGTGGTGCTCGGTGTGGGGGGGCAGTGGAGGTTGGGCAGGGAGGGCTGAGGCACTGAACAGTTCACTAAAAGCACGGGGAAGCAGATCCTGAGCCCATAAGCCCTGGCACTGAGCTCTCTTCCCCTCCATTTTCCCAGCAGTCAAGTGAAGATCTTCCGAATGGCAGCTGCCTCTTGCTGCCTCAACCCCAGGGGCATGTTCTCCTTGTTCTCCAGCCCAGGCTGCTGGAGCCGCTTGCGGAAGTAGCAGGCTCGGCACACGGAGTGATACTTGTCAGCTCCTCCAATCACTTCAACCTGGCAGGAAAATTCGGAGGGTGACTCTCCAGAGTCCAGCTTCCCTGAGGGGATCCCTCTGGACCAGCAGGACTGGAAAGGTGAAGCAGTTTCTGTTCCAAGGGAACTCACCTCCCGCTCTGTTCCCAGCCTCTTGGTGTAGGAGGCCTCCCGGAAGCACTCCATGCACACGGCATTCAGCTTCACCACGCTCTCCGCCAGCGGCACGAGGTTCAGGATGCTCCCAAAGGCCTGTGCAAAACAGTGTAGGAGGTGCTGCTGGGCGGGTTCTGCGAGGGTCCCAAAGCAGCTGCTGTACCAAAATGAGTGTTATACCTTTCTCTGGAAAGTCCCATCCAGAGCAGCAACGATGACTGTTTTCCCGGCGTTGGCCATTGTCTCGCAGAACTCCACAATATCTGGGAACTGGAGGGGGCACAGGCACAGCATCAGGAGGGAGCAGGGGCAGCTCTTGGCTCTGGATCCTGCAGTGCATACCCAGACAGCAGCACCAGGAACAAGGAAAGTCAGAGCCACATGCCCTGTCTTTAGAATGGACTCCAGTCCCATGCCATTGGGGACTACAGGGAGGGAGGGTTTGACTACAAACACAGTCCAGCTGGATCAAACTGCCCCAGGGCATTTCTTTCCATCTCTTCCTACAGAGGACTCAGGCCTTAGTCTGCACAGGGTGCCCTGGGGAGTCTGTGTTCCCCAGAGCGCCCCGAACCCCCTCCAGCTGTGTACTTACGAACTGGCCCTCGTCGATGCCGATGACGGCGGCGCCCAGCGCCTCCTGGTACACATCCTGAAGGAGCCCGGCGGGCACAGCTTCCATGGTGCTCCTGCGGGCAGGGAGGGGGTGAGCCGGGCAGGCCAGGCATCCCCGCGGAGGGGGGGTGGTCCTCCTGCCCCAGGAACTGACTTGTCGTGTGTGGAGACCCCGGAGGAGCTGTAGCGCGTGTCCTTGGCGTACTTCACCAGCAGGCACCGGTACTGGGCAAGCTGGAACCGCCGCACCCGCCGCATGAGCTCCGTGCTACGAGATACTGTGTCAGCGGGCACCGGCACCGACCCTCCCCTCGCACCTCGCCCCGCGCCCCCCGCCCCGGGCCTACCTCTTCCCGGAGAACATCGGCCCGAAGATCACCTGGGGGCAGAACGGCGGGTCATCGGACAGCCCCGGCCCCGCCCGGTGCCGGTGCGGCCCCCGGCCTCGCAGCCTCCCCAGCCGGGTGCCCTGGGATGATACCCGTCCGTGCCCCCCAGCGCGGTGCCCGGGCGGTGCCGTACCTGTATCTGCCCGCGGGGCCGGCTGGGCGAGCCGGGGTGGACGCCGGGCACCGTCAGGCAGTTCATGGCGGACTGACGGCCAGAGCCCGCGCGCGCCGCTCCGCCGCGCCAGCGCCGGCCAATCGGAGGAGGCCCCGCGCTGACGCGCCGCCGTGCCAGCCAATCGCGAGAGGGTCCGCGCCGGCGCTCCGCGATGCTGACCAATGGGGCCACGGGCGCCAAAATTCTTATTTTCCGCTGAGCGTCGGCACCGCCTTTCCGGGCCAGGAGGGCCAATGGGAGGGGCCGGACACGCCCCCGGCCCTGGCCCCGCCCCCGAGCTCTGGCCCTGTGCCCGAGCTCCAGCCTCGCCTCCAGGGTGGCCAATGGGAAGGAGTCGGCCCCGCCCCCGCGCTCTGGCCCCGCCCCCGGGCGGGCAGAGGGCGCAGGGTCTGGACGGGACCGGGCGCGGGACCGGGCGCGCCATGGGCGGGTGGCGGGACATGTCCGCCGAGGTAGGGCCCGGGGGCAGGTAGCGCGCGGTTCTCGGCCAGACCGCGGGGTCTCTCTCGGCCCCCGCTGCAGCCCCGTTGCCTCCTCGCAGGCGCTGGAGGACCAGTACTCCCCCAGCCGCTGGTCCCCCCGCCTCGACCGGGACACCATCATCGACGCCCACCTCGCGGTGACGGCGGCAGGTGAGGAGCGGGGGACGCCGGGAGTGGGGGCTGCGCTCGGTGCCATGGCCCCATGCCCCACCGCCTCCCGCCCTGCAGGAACCGAGCGGGCCCGGGCCAGCGCCCAGACCTCGCTGCACGTCCCCTATGGCAAAGGGGACGGGGAGAAGCTGGACATCTATTTCCCCACGGACCATTCTGGGAGTAAGTGACAGAGACGGTGAGGATGGGGGTGGGCAGGGGTCAGATCCTCTGCTCACCCCCCACTGCACTGTGCAGCCTTCCCGGTCCTGGTCTACATCCATGGCGGATACTGGCAGTGCCTGAGGTGAGGTGGGATCCCTTGGGAAGGGACTCCCCCTGCCCACCCTTACTGACTCCCTTCTCCTGACATTGGGACTCTCTGGGTACGTGGGGTCTGACCAGTCCCCAGCTGGCCCCCACAGCCCCTGGCCCCCAGAGCCTGTCAGCGTCTCTCTTCCCCCAGTAAGGACGAGTCGGGGTTTGCAGCCCCCCCGCTGGTGTCGCAGGGGGTGGCGGTGGTGGCGGTGGGGTACGACACAGCCCCCCGAGGTGGGTGTCACCCTGCAGAGGCTGTGGCCGCGCGCATGGCCTGGCGCCCTCTGACCCTGCCCTCTGCCCTCTGCCCAGGCCACATGGACACTATGGTTCTGCAGGTGCGCCGCAGCCTTGCCTTCCTGGTGGAACAGTACCCTGAGATCAGGTGGGCAGCTCCCAGGGGGGCTGATGTGTGAGTGTGGCTGGGGGGGCAAACGAGCCTTGTACCAGGACAAAGACTCCAGCACCTCAGCCCAAGTGCTGGGCAGTGCCTGCAGCCCCGATCCTATCATTGCACAAGGCAGCAGCTGATGGATTAGGAAACATCCGAGCTGCTGTGTTCAGGCGTGCTGCCCCCTCCGCATGGAGCAGGATGTCTCTAGGTGTCCCCAGGTGTCCCTGCCAATCACTCCCTGAACTGGCTCACGGCGCTCTCCTTCCAGAGGCATTTACCTGTGTGGGCACTCGGCAGGGGCCCACCTGGCAGCCATGGTGCTGTTCACAGACTGGACGGAATTCCACGTGGTGCCAGATATCAAAGGTAGGGTTGGCATATCCCAGTGAAGAGGCTGGAGGAGAACTGGTCTCTGCACTTGGAACAAGGCTGTGGGGCTGTGGAGCCGAGGGGATGAGCTGCCCAATGATGAGGTCCCCAGGGTTGTGGGAGCCACCCAAGCTGTGGCCTCTCACTTGCCAGTGCCTCTGCCTTCAGGAGCAGTGCTGGTGAGCGGCGTGTACGATCTGGAGCCCATCCTGCACACCTATGTGAACGATGCTCTGAACATGAGCCGGTGAGCCTGCACACTGCAGGGACAGCCACAGGGACAGGGCACAGGCAGGCAGACATCAGTGGCTCTGTGGCCACTCTGCGCCTGTGCCACCCCCTGGCCGATGAGCCCAGCCAAGGACATGGCTGCTCTTGGAGCGAGGGGCTGTGTCAGCTGCCACTGCGGTGACTCCTGCAGGGAGGTGGCCCAGAGGAATAGTCCCATGCGACACGTTGCCCCGGCGGTGCCAGCAGCCTGTGAGGTGCTTGTGGTTGTGGCCCAGCACGACTCCCCGGAGTTTCGCAGGCAGTCGCAGGAGTACAGCCAGGTGAGCTCCCGCAGCGCCCTGCCCAGCTCCACGGGAGTGCTGCTCCAGCTGGCCCTTGCCAATGTGTCCAACTGGGATGAAGAGCTCGCATGCTGGACCAGAGTGGTGCTTCTGGCTTGGGGAAGGACACCAGTCCTTTTCAAGCTGTCATTCCTGCTGCCCTGTGCAGGGCAGGTGGGCGTTGAGGTCCCTCCTGCCAGCACCGCTCTCTCCGCAGGCCCTGCGTGCAGCCGGCTGGTCCGTCTCCCTGCTGGATCTGGCCGGTGTGGATCACTTTGATGTCATTGAGAAGCTGTCTGAGAACAGCTACATCCTCACTCAGGTAGGCAGGAGGGCTGTGCTGAGACAGATCAGGTGGGTGCAGGGCTGGCTGTCACCTCCCTGTGGGGAGGAGCGGGGCCAGCTGCTGCTCACAGGGCTTGGTTCCTCATCCCAGGTCATTCTGAACATGATTTCAAGAGCATGATGGCATGTTGAGAGCAAACAGACAGGGACCATGGCCCTGCATGACGGCACCAGGCAGCCAGCCAGTGTTCCCCTTGCCCACTGCCTCCTTGCTCCAGCACAGGGTGGCCACTGCCTCAGACCCCCCTGGCCCCTTCTGCTCTGCCCTGCCTAGGCTGGTGCCCCTTTCCTGGGGTCTTCCTGCCTTCCTGCCTGCCGGAGCATGAGGGGCTGAGGGCTCCAAGGCTCTGTCCAGACAACTGGTTGATGAAGATCATTCCCTCAGTGTCCTTTAAACTGCATATTGTCAATACAAAATAAAACAAGAATTACTGTTGCCTGGGGTAGCTGCTTCCCAGGGAGCCAGTGAGTGCACACCCAGTGTGATTACTGCTGAGGGAATCCTTTCTTCCAGCACAGAGTTCTGGGCTGCAGACTCACTGACCCAGAACATAACAGAGAAGCCTGGGGAGCCCACCTGTGGCTGCAGGACTGGGATGACACAAACCTCTGGGAATGGGGGTGATGGAGCCATCTAAGCCAGGCTGGGCTCATGCTCCTGGGACAGTCCTGGCCAGACACAAACCTTGGCGCTGCTGTGCAGTGACTCTGGTCCTCTGGATGACATGCTTCCATGTCCTCAGGAGCATTTGTCCCTCCATGGGGACCTTGGCCGAAATGTCCCTGCTGCAGAGGCAAGAGAGCCAGGCACACTTAAAACACCCCGCACAGCCACAGTACTGCCAGAAAACATTTATTTTGTGCACTGACCACCCCAAGGTCTGGGGTCTCCCCCAGGCTGGGCTCACCCTGGTTTGTCAGTCTGCCTGTGGGGACAGATGATGTGTTGCAGTCAGCTGGGAACACACCTGGAGCACACAGGGGCTGGTCCCAGCCCCTGCACTGTGGGCTGGCCTACCTGCTTCAGCTGGGGGGGAAGCTGGGAGGATGCTCAGGCTCCCCCTGTGCCCAAAGGAGTTGGATGCAGTCCCAGGGCCAGCTTCTCCTGACACTTCCTGGCAACAAACTCCAGCTTGCTCCTTGCGAGCTCAGTGTCGTGGGCCGAGATGTCGCGGTGCCAGACGGCGCGCACGGTGTGTGCCGACCAGGGGAGCAGCAGGACGCTGACAGCCTGCCCAGTCTCAGCCACCTCCTCTTCGCTGGTGGCACGCAGGTGATCGCAGAGCTCGGCGGGGGATGGCCAGGCCCCCCGGACATTTACCATCACGATGTTGGTCTCCACTGCTGCCAGGTTAACAGAGCAGAGAGGCAAGTCCAGCACGTGGATGCCTGTGGGAGGCCAGGGTGGTGGGTGCAAGCCCAGTGCCTGGCTACCTGGGAGAGGCTACCTGCCCAGCCATGCCCCAGGTCCTGGCTGAAGGGGGGCCCTTTACCCCGCCGTGTGGTACCAGGGTCATTGCGGGCACCATGGGGATGGTCACAGAATCATCCCAGCACTCCAGACAGGTGAGGATCTCAGCAGCATCCTCACCTGGCTGGAGACCCAGCATGACCACTGGGGGATGGTGCCTGAGCCAGCACTACCCCAGCAGTGCCTGGCAGTGCTGGGTGTGCCGTTACCTCCTGGCAGGCCGAGGGGCCCTGAGGTACCTTCTGCAAAGCGCCGGGCATTGTCGTGGTCTCTGTGCAGCGTGGCCTCCGCGTGCCGCAGCCCGAGGAGGGCAGCGGCCGCCAGCACTCCCGCCTGCCGCATCCCCCCGCCCAGCAGCTTCCGCGTGCGCCAGGCCTCGGCGATGAACTCCCTGCGCCCCGCCAGCACCGCGCCAGCCGGGGCGCCCAGGCCCTGCAGAGCCACCAGGAGGGTCACCCCTGCTGCCCCTCTTGGGGACACATCCAGCCTGCCAGGTGGGTTCTTAGCACAACGCCTGCAAACAAGGGCCAAGCTCCAGCTTGCGCTGCCTCCCGCCAGCCCTGGGGACCCCTCTCCACACAAGCACACCTTGGAGAAGCAGAGGGACACAGAGTCACAGTGCTGGGTGATCTGAGCAGGCTCCACGCCCTGGGCCACCGCCGCATTCATCAGCCGTGCGCCATCCATGTGCACCTGCAGCCCATAGTGGTCAGCGAGCTCACGGACCTGGGGGGCACAGGGGCAGCTGGTCTGAGATGGACTCCTGGGGCATCTTGTCCACCGTGAGCTGCGCTCTGAGCTCCAGCGTCCCCAGAGCGTCAATGTGCTGGGTCTAGCTGTTCATGTCAGGCAGGATTGTGCCAGCACTGTCCGTGGGCTCCCACCTGCCTGAGGTAGGTGAGGGGCAGCACCCGGCCTCCTGCCGAGCTGTGCGTGTTCTCCAGGCAGATGAGCTGAGGGCGTGGGTGGTACCGGCTGCCGTGGGCCTCGCGGACGGTCAGCTCCAGCTGGTCCAGGTCGAAGGTGCCGTCTGGCAGATCTGGCAGGGCTTGGGAATGGACACCAGCAACCTGCAGCCAGGGCGGGTAAGAGCACAGAGCCAACAGGGGACAGGGGGGTTCCAGCCCTCTGCCCCTCAGTCCCCTCCATCGGGTGTGCTCAGCCCCTACTCATGCACAGCCTGTGGTTTGGGACAATCTGGGTGATGCTGTGGCAGTGGGTCCTCTGCCCAGCGCAGCTCTGGCAGCCAGAGGAGGGCAGCCAGAGGAGGGCAGCACATGGCCGCCCTCCTGCCCCTGCCTGCACTGCCACCAGTGCCACCGTGCCCGCCCTCGGTACCCACCTGTGCGGCCCCACCATGCTCATAGAGGTGCAGGTGGGCGTTCTGACCCAGGAACAGCTGAGTCCCCCTCTGCTGGCAGTGGCACATCACTAGGGGAAGAGGGGCCGTGAAGGAGGATTGCCAAGGGCAGCACCCCACAGCTCTGCCCTACCACCCCACGACTTCCCCGGCAGCAGTGGGGCTCTACCCCGGGGAAAGCAGAGGGGGCCCCGGCCCCAGCAATGCTCTCCCGAGGAACGGGGCTCTGGGGACCCGAGAGGCGCAGGGCTGTCCGGGCCCTCCACACGTCCCACGGGACGGGGGCACCACCTGCCCCCGGAGCGGGCCTGGGGGCGCGGGGAGCAGCGAGCGCAGCCCCGGACTCACCAGCAATAAGGTTGGCCATGGTGGCCGTGGGCACGAACAGAGCCGCCTCCGTCCCCAGGGTCCCCGCGGCCCGGCGTTGCAGCTCTGCGGGGGGACACGGGAGTCCTGGGGGGCTGGCGCTGGGGGTCCCGGGGCGCCGGGAACCCCACAGGTCCGGGGACCTCACGGAAAGTCCGTCCCCTCCGCCCACCGTTCACCGTCGGGTCCTCCCCGTAGTCGTCGTCGCCCACGACGGCGCGGGCCATGGCGCGGCGCATCCCCGCGCACGGCCGGGTTACCGTGTCGCTCCGCAGGTCCACGGTGCGCGGGGAAACCGCGGCGGGGCGGGGGGGCCTCCGCGGCTGCGACCCCCCGAGCACCCCCCTGGGCCAGGGCAGCCGTCCCTGCCGCAGCACCGCCCGCATCGCCAGGACCGCCCCCCGCAAGGGCTCCCGGGCGGGGGCGGGACCGCTCGGCCCCCGCCCCGGGACCAGGGCAGGGATTTCGTGGCGACGGCACGGGGCAGCAGTCCCTGTGTGGGCACTGTAGAGCCGTCGTCCCTCCATCCCCCACCTCTGCGCTCGCCTCAGCCACAGTGGCGCTGGGTGACACGGGTGGAGGACCGCCCCAGCCCCGCAGTCTCCCGCGGCCCCTCGCTTCACCGGGAGCCCCATCCTGGGCGCCAGGGGGGATCCGCGAGTCTTTCCATGGCTGAGCGAGGATAGTTGCGGCTCCCGCCACGCTGTGCCGCTGCCAAGAGGGCTGGCACGGGGTCACCTGGCTCCAGCTCTGGCTGTGTCTGCCCTGGCAGCAGCCGACACATCACCCGGTGGCACCGAAGGTGGGCTGGCACTGCACCGGTGCTGTGGGGTCTGTGGGCAGCTCCGCAGTTCTCAGCGCTACCTGCCTCCTCTGGGGGACCAACCGGCCTCTTGGCAGAACTCTGCACTGCCCCGGAGCAGGAGGGCATGTGCCCAGTGCAGCAGTGAAACCCCCCTGCCTTTCCCTGTCAGGCTGGACTGGCTGGGCTGCATCTGCCTCGTGCTGTAAATGGGGAGGGGGGCACAGCTCTGCAGAACCTGACACTTTCTCCTGACGTTTGCAGGGGATCAGCAGGGTAGGTGCGTTCAGGTCCCCCCTTCCCCTCAGGGGCTATGCTGCCCAGCCCTGCCCACCTATGTATGTGCCACATTCCAGCCACCTGCACCATGGCTCCTGCCATGCTGCTGCCTTCTCCCTTCCTCTGCCCCGCCATAGCCTTTGCCCTCCCCAGATCCCCCATCCTGAGCCCTGCAGCTTCCCCACCGGCTGCCCTGCCCCTGCCTGCACCCCTGCCCATGGGGCCCCCTCCCTCACTGCCCCCCTCGCTGTCAGCCCCGCAGATGAGTGAGCCATAAACAGTCCTTCATGAGACATTTTTCACACGCAGGGCCACATGTTAACAGTTTTTCTTTATTTACTGCCTCCATTTCCTCTTTGTTCCAGGAACTTGTCCTCCAACTTCAAGCTGCTCATGATTAGGCAAAAAGGCCTCTAATCTCCCCGATCTGATTTACCGTCACTGAGAGCAGACGCTTCCCGTTACTGGCCCTGGACCTGGAAGCATGGACAGCTGAGCTGTGCCGGCTGCCGAGCCCAGCCGAGCCTCCCCAAAGCTGCCCCGCCGCACACACCGCCTTCCCAGCAGCTTCCTCTTCCAGTAAGAGCTGGGCAGCACAGCCGGTCACGTCACAGGTGAAGGGCTGGGGGGAAGAGCAGCTGTGGGGCCCTGAGCCAGGGACCCCTCCCCATGCCTGGGGCGGCTGCCCTAGGGCAAGGCAGGCTTTGGAGCTGCTTTCTCCACTTGGAAAGGCTCAGTGGCTGGAGCATCCCTCAACATGGCCTTCGCAGCCACTCACCCATCCACTCCCACAGTACCTAGTGGGGTGACTGGTGGCCCTGGGGTGCCCACAGTGGGGAGAGCTCCCATGCATCCTGGCTGTCCCTGTGCGTGACTCCAGCAAATGCTGAAGGGTGGCTTCAGAGAGCTGAGGGACAGCTCAGGGCTCTGTGCTGTGCAGCCCCCATAGCCCAGGCAGGACCTGCAGCCAAGCAGGGGCTCCTTCACTAGGAGGTGGCCACATCCTCTGCAGGACCGTGCAGCGTGGCTGGGTCTCCTCTGCAGAGCCCCTTGTCCTTCAGCCCCATACCTTTCTCTGTGTCTCTGGGCTGCGACCTCCCTCGAGGGTCTCCCCTCACTACGAGCACACAGAGAGAGCTCCCCCATCTGCACGGGGCCCAGTAGGGCCAGGGTGGAGCTTGGTGGCCATATGTGGGGCAGCCAAGCTGAGGACACAGTAGTGTGGGCAGTGGGTGGGCAGTGCCAATGCCTGGCCAGTGGCTTGGCTGGCAGCTGGAGGCTTGCTGGGGGCTTGCCCAGGACCACACTGCACTGTGGCTCTACAGCCACCACCTGCCCACACCAGCTCCTGTGGTGGGCTGAGCCTCTGCTCCGCTGGGCTCCTGCTCCAGCCGTGCCTCCCCGGGGCTAAAATTAGCAGCTGAGGCCTGGCTGGGGAGCTGGGAGTGGAGCCCAGACCCCACCGCGGAGGATCGGGTTTCCCCCCCTCCCTGCCACAGGCCTGGCAGCCACTGGGGCTGATTCCCGGAGCTGGGCCCCCCCTGCCACCGGCCCCACCGGCAGCCCCGTCCCAGCCCTGCCAGGCCCAGCTGCTTGCCCTGCACTGCAGGAGGCTCAAGAGGGGCTGTGGGATGGGGGGGCACAGTGCTGTCCCTCACCAGGCTGGGGCCGAGCTCTCTGCCCCTGGCACACAGGACTACCCTGGGACAGGCTGGCAGTGAGCTCCATTATCAGCCTCCCAGTAGAGCTGGTGGCTGCAAGGGGGGCCCTGTGGGGACGGGGCTGTCGGTGGCTCAGGTGGTGCCCTGGGGGTCTTGTGCCAGGTGCCCAGGGCTGGCTCAGGACCGGGCAGTGACCCTGACATTCTCACCATGAGCTTGGGGTGTTTTCCTGCCAAGCTGCCTTGGCCCTACAGCCACACTGCCCTTGCTGCCTGTGCTGCCCACCCTGCCTGCCCTCTGGGCTGCCACGGCTCGTCCCCGTAGGCTGGCGTCCTGGAGGGTCCCGGTCCCACCGGGGCCGGGGCAGCCGCCATCCGTCACCCCTGAGGGGCCGGAGCCGCGGAGCCGAGCAGTTTCCCGCTACTGGGAATGGCGGGGCGACGCCCGGGAGCGCCAGTTCCAGGCTCAGCCAGTCCGGGTCGTGCCCCCACCCGCCGCACTCCCGGTGTCCCGGTGCCGGTGACGTGTCCGCAGCTGCGGCATGCGGCGGCCGCCGTTCGCACACGGCACCGGCCGAGCTTCGGCCCGGGACAGAGCCCCGACGGGCAGAGTCCCGGGGCTGCCACGGCCGTACCCGGTGCGGGACCCGTGGGCTGCCTCGAGGAAGCCCCGACGGAGCCCCGCGTGGTCCGGACCGGGGCCCGGTGGCCGCGCGGTCCCGGCCGGTGCCCCGTCCCCAGCCCGCGGGGCCGCGGATGCCCCCCCTCCGCCGGCAGCGACTTTTCCAGTAAAACCGCCGCAGAGATCCCGGCTTCCCGACAGGCCCGGCCTCCGCGCCGGGGGGGCGCCGGCCGCCCTTAACCCTTCCCGGCCCGACGGGCGGCTGCGGGTTCGGGACCCGGGGCGACTGCGCCCGCCCTGCCCGGCCCGGCCCGGCGGCTCCGGGGACCTGCGGGGGACTCTGTCCGCCGGGTCCGGGGCGGCGATGGCCCCACTCCCGAGAAACAGGGGGGCCCGGCGGTCCTGGCGGTACCGGAGGCTCCAGTGCCGAGGCAGCCTGACCCGCGGCACACCGGGAGCCGGTGGGAGAGACCCAGCCCCGGGGGGCCTTTCGGCCTCAGCCCCGGCGGGGTCCGGCCGTGCCGGGAAGGGCCCCCCCATCCCACCGTACCCCCCAAACAGAGGGTTTTGCTTCTCAGGGTGCAGCTGAATAGGGGCTGGACCCTGCCACAGAGCAGAGGGACCAACTATCCCAAAGGCCAAGGAGCTGGAGAACTGCCGGGGGAAAAGCCCCTCTGTGCTGTACCCCAGCGAGGGCTGGGGGTGGGTTAGGGCCCCGGCGCTGTGGGGATGGGGTGGCCGTGGGGTCCCTGGGAGAGCCCAGGTGCTGGGGCAGCTCTGGGCGCACCCTGGGAGAGTACTGGTGGCGATGATGGCTCAAGGCTAGTGGCTGTGCCAGCTCCACAGCCCTGCTCAGCGCTGCGTGGGGACGCTTTGGCTGGGTGGGCAGAGCTGGGGCTGCCCAGGCACCAAGGGTCCGTGCTGAGAGCTGTGCAGGGCCGTCCCCACTGTGCCCTGCCTGCCTCCAGCTGCTGCACTGGCCGAGCCAGGGCTGAGGTAAGTGCTGTAATTGTTTTCTCTGTGGCCCGAAATGAATAATTGAGAGGTCTTTGAGGAGAATTAATTAGCCCGTTTATTGGCAGTAAATGCTTTTCTCCAGATGATGAAATAGATCTCGAGCCACACGTGGGGCAGGCGGATGCAGGTCGCTGAGGCTGCTCCGGAGCTCGTAGGTGCCAGTCTGCAGGCCAGGCGTGCCAGTGCCCCATGCCCACTGTGGGCTCCCATGGCCTCCCAGCGGTCCTGTGTGCCCGGAGCTCACTGCACTCACGGCCAGCGGAACCTGGCATGGGTGGGAGCACAGGGCACCAAGGGGTGAGCAGGGTCCTGTGGCAGTGTGGGAGCCCTCTGCCCCTGTCATGCCCATGTGGCTTCCTGCTCCCCCCCAACTCACATCCCATCCTGGGGGCTCTCTCCCTGTGCATACTCTGCTGTGTCCCCTTGTGTTTCCTTTCTTGTGGCTGCCAGGGTAGTGCCAGCTTGGGGCTTGTGGCCTGCACCTCCTCCTCCTCCTTCTCCTCATCTCCTCTTTCTCCTTCTCCCCTGGGCATGAGGTGAAGGGCCCAGGATAGCCAGAAATGCTTAAACAAGGATTTCCTTGTTGCTGCACAAGCTGTTTGCCTTCTCCCAGGCCAGCCGTTAATGAGGTTTGGCAGGAGGCACCGTCAGCCCCAGCCATTGGATTTCTATAAATCAGCCTGGAGCTGATGCTTGGGGCTGGGATGGAGCTGCTTGGCTTGGGTGCATGGGACTGCAGCCTATGGGTCATGGGAGACCCTCTGGGAGTGGAACATCCTGGCAGGGTGGAGAGGAGCAGAGGCTGAGGGGGCCAAAAGGGGACAAGGGGGCTGTGGCTGCTTCCCGGCAGACAGGTCAGAGTGTCCACTTCCAGGAATGGTGGAAAATGTAAAGCAAAAAACAAAGCAGCTTCCCACAGCTGAGGTGCTTCTGTGTCCTGATCTTTCCCACATTCCCACCTCCCTTCCCCAGACCTGGGGAGGCTGTTGGATGGTCAGAACCGGGATGGAGATGGCTTTGCTTCCCTGCCCACCTGCCTTGGAGTGGGGACGGTGGCCATGGCCATGCATCCCCAGGCAGCTTTAGGCATGCAAAGCGGGGCAGGCAAATCACCCAGGCCCCCAAGAAGCATTGCTGCAGCTGGGGCTGGTGGTCACTGCTGCAGCTGGCCCCTGCCGGGAAGCAATGCCATAGTGGCAGGGCTGGCATGTGGGCCCTTCACACTGAAGCTGCTGCAGCAGATGTGCTGGCTGCTGCTGGCACAGGGACACTGCCAGGGCTGCAGGTCCTGTGGAGTGCCAGGCTGCTGCTTCCCACAGGGACACAGGCTGTGCCCAGCCAGGACCCTTGCTGGAATGTCCGGAGTGCAGCAGGGAGCAGGTTCCCATCAAGAAAGGCCTCCTGGGAATGGATGCTCAGGCATTCTGCTCCCGGCAGTCCTGTGTACAGGAAAGGAGGCTCTGGGAAGCAGGACCCTTATCTCTGGTTTTCCACAGCCATGCGTTCCTGCTGTGGGCAGCCGGGCTCTGCTCTCCTCACCGGCGGGACAGTTTGTGAACTGGCACAGCCTGTCTGTGCTGTGCCGGGCTGGGGGGAGCAGCAAGTCTCAAAGGTGATGTTTCAGTTCCTGCTCTGAGTGTGCTTCCCCCTTGTTCAGAAACCCCTCTGCTCTTGCTTGGAAGGAGAGTTTCTGCAGTGTGTGGAAATCGAGAAGATCCCCAGCCCCAGCATGGCTGTGGGGCTCCTCCAAGTCACCGCT
Organism: Lepidothrix coronata; assembly: GCF_001604755.1. Taxonomy (NCBI): domain Eukaryota; kingdom Metazoa; phylum Chordata; class Aves; order Passeriformes; family Pipridae; genus Lepidothrix; species Lepidothrix coronata. The sequence goes on along the minus strand of NW_016690488.1, from coordinate 212,029 downwards.
GGCTGCTGGAAAAGCTTCAGCCTCCCTGCTAGTAGCCTGGCCCATGGCGGGGCAGTCTCCGGGTCAGTGGTGTCCCTCCGGGTCAGCAGTTTCCCCACACAGTGACCCCACAGCAGGACAGCACCAGGATAATGGCAGGGGCAGTGAGCAGGGTCTGGCAGGAGCTGTTCCTCTGTCTGCACACACCTCCACCCTGCCGGCATTCCCCATTCTGCTCCCGTTGGCCTGGGGTACTACCAGCCCTAACAGGGGTGGGATGTGCCCAGTCAGAGGAGAGGGAAGGTGATGCTGCTCAGGCAAAGCCCCTGCTGTGGCTGGAACCTGCCACTTCCCCTGTCTGCACCCACCCGTGGGCGCGAGTGCAGCTGGAGGCTCTGAACAGCAGCAGCAGTGTGGTGCTGAGCATGGGCAGCACTGGGGAGCCCTCAGTCCCCCAGGGACCCACTCATGGCTGGGGCAGCTGTGGGGGGCACTGGCGTGCACAGCTCTGTGAGTGGGCACCTGCACCGTGCTGGGAACCCAGGTTGGTCCTGACCCTGTCGCTGCTCTGTCAGCCCCAGGGCCCTGCTCCATGCCATGGGCAGGGAGTCTCTGTGCCAGGGTGCCTGTGCCCACACCCCTCGGCAGCTGCAAGACTGGGGCTGGGAACAGGAACCCCGGCAGGAGGTTGTGCAAGGAGGGGGGACCCGGGAGGGCACGGCCAGTGTCGAAATTCCACGTTCTTACAGAAAAGCCCCCGGGCAGAATTCCTGACAGGGGTGATTCATCCCCCACTGGAAGTGATGACTTTGCCTCTCCAGTAAACACTCCTCAGCTCAGCAGGGTGCCACTGCACCCTCCTGTCACCCACCTGTGGGATGACCTTGCCTAGGAGGGCCCCAGGGTGGTGGGTGGGTGGGAACCGCTGGGCAGCAGAGAGATGGTTACCAAGGGCAGAACTGAATCTCTGGCTCCCTGCCCCAGCTGCCATCTGAACCTGGTGCAGGCCAGTGCTGCTGCCAGGTGCTTTGGGGGGCCCGTCCCCTGCCACTGAGGGCACACGGGACAGCCCTTTCCAGGAAGCGTGTGAGGGCAGCCAGGCTGTGGAGTTCCCGACAGCAGCTCTGGTTTTAATAACAGCAAATCAATGGATGCCCGATTCCGGCCAGAGCAAACTCCTGTGCTTCCTCCCCGACCTCCCCCACTGGCAGCTTCCCTGCAGGGCAGAATGACCCTGGTGGGAGCCCCAACCCTGGCCACGGCACGTGGGGCTCCAAATGCTGATGTCCTGTGCCTGCCCGCCCTGCCTGCTGCACCCTGTCCCAGTGTGCTGCCTCCACCAAGCCTCACCGTAGGGAAGGGAGGTTGGGGGTCCTCGGTGCCCCTGCCCAGCCCTGCTGTGCCCAGCCCCCATGGAAGTGCTGCCCGTGGGGCTGCTCTGTGGCCAGGCATTCCCAGCTGCTCCAGCCGCTCGCTTCCCCAGCCCCGTGCTGTGATTCCACCTCCTCCCCGCGGGTTTGCACAAACCTCCCGCTCGCTTTGTGCTTGTTTTGAGAACAGATTAGTCATGGCTCTGAGCTGGCTTCCAGCAAACGCACAACAGCACCATGGAAAAACGAGAACAGCGAAGTGATGACTCAGCAGGGCTCCTGCTCCGTCCCTGGGGTGCCAACTGTCCCTGCTCCCGATGGCCCCGGGCACTGGTGGGACCACCCAGGGATGTGGCAGCTGGGCCAGGGCGGGTGGGCGATGGCAGGAAAGAATCAGGGGCAGTGCCTGTCTGGAAGCTGCAATGGTGGTGTCAGGGTGGGACATCAGGTCCCTGGGGGTGATGGACCCTTGAGTACAGCTTCCTCCCCTTCCCCTGCCCCCTCCTGCACCCAGTGGGTGGGGGCTCCCCTCTGGCCACTGCGCGGGTGGCCGAGCATCTCGCTGCTGGCAGCTCCTGCTCAGTGCCCAGCAAGGCCGGTGGGTGCTGGAGCTGCTGCAATGATGGGTGGCTGCCAGGACCCCGTGACAGGCTGGGGATCCCCGGCTCTGTGGGCTCAGCAGTCAACCCCAGGCACCGGGGCCTCCCAGCCAGCACCTGCGTGCCAGGGCCATGCCAGTGACGGGAACTCCTGGGGCGGGCCCTTACCGTACCTCACACCTTGCTCCACAGCCCTTCCCTGCCCTGCCTTGGCCGGCTGCCTGGCGGCACAGAGTGCTGCCAAGCCTCCCTGCCAGGTGGCTTATTGTGATCCCATGGTGCTGGACACCAACTGGTGTTGGCTGCCAAGGATGAACAATGTAATTGCTAGAATTACAGTAAAGTGCTCCCATTCCCACTCATTAAATGCTGAGACAGGGCCCCTGGGTCCTTCTAGGGAACATCTGCTCCAGCTGTGCCCTCCACCAGCCACACGCCCCGTCCTCACCCACGCAGCACTACCGGTGCCCATTGCCTCCCACTTGACTGGTGCAGGCTGGAGTTGTTCTCTGCTGATGGCCCCGGGAGCCATGGGACAGGCAGAGCCCACCAGGCTGGTGGGGACATTCAAGTCCCCCAGCACCATGCACTGGAGAGGAGGTGGCATGTGAGGAAGGCAGGGCTGGACTGCAGACACAGGGTCCCACATCTGGGACCCCCATCCCCAGCCACGTGTGTGGCACTGCCATCACCGGCTCCTGCGCCGGGGCTGAGGCCAGGGCTGATGTGAGGCCAAGGGACGGTCCAGGGCTGGGGTTTGGCACCTGCCCGTGGCTGTTCTGCCAGGGTCATCTGAGGACTCTGCGCTGTGCTGGGCGAGCACACCCCAGGCAGCTGGCAGCCTGCTGCCAGTGCACCCACGGGGACTCCCGTGACGTGCCACGTGCTCAGCAGTGACCGCAGTTGGTGGTGGGCACCTCACCGCTCCCTGTGAGTGCGGGTGCAACAGCAGTGAGGCCCTGGGCCCGTGTCCCTGCCGGGCAGCGGAGACCTGGGGCTGGGGGCCCGGGGCAGTGCAGCTCATGGAGCTGCTGATGGAAGAATTGAGGACTCCACAGCTGCTGGCTCTCTAGAGCTGGCCACGTGTCTGGCTGGGGAAGCAGCAACAGAGTGGAGTTTCCATGGGGATGTACACAGCCTGCTGGGCTCGACTGCATCCTGAAGTACTCCCAGGCCTGGACAGGGGGTCCTGCTGCTGCCCCCTGCTCCTCACCTGCTTGCAGCTCTGCCTGGCCCTGAGAGAGCCAGGGCCAAGCCAGCCCCCATGACTCCCCCAGCCGCCAAGACTCTGGGCCAGGTCACCATCAGCTGAGCTGCTGCTGGGACAAGTACTTAGAGCAGTACTCCATCTGGGCAGAAGCCCAAGAGGAGGGCCAGTAGTGGAACTGCAGGGCTCCAGGAACATCAGGCTGCAGCTCTGCTCCTCCTCCAGCCCAAGCAGCTGTTACCCCTAACGAGCCCACAGCTGGAGCCACCAGTGCCGGCCCTGAGTGATGCCATAGAGCCCGTGCTTGTGCTTCCCAGCAGCAAGACAGGAGCAGATGTCCCAGTCCCTGTTCCCAACCATCCCTGTGGCCCTGGCCTGTGGAGGAATTGCCACGTAAGGAGCAGGTGGTGACATTTACAGTAAGTCCCCAGCTGCTGGACAGCCCTTTCCTGCATCCTACTGGGAAATGTGGCAGTAGACGTGGGAATGTCCTGGTGCTGCGGAGCTGAGCAGGAGGAAGTGAGTGAGGGGAGCGCTGCGAGGTCGGCGTGTTTGTGAGCTCCCTGCTTGGCTCTGCTGCCCTAGTGTTTACCAGTGTTGCTGCCCACTGCCGCCTTCCTCGGGGTCCCAGTGCAGGGCTGGGGAGTCCTGCTTCCCTGTGCCTGGCTGGGTTTTGCCTCATGGCTGGGGGACTGGCAACAGAGCCGTGGTGTCGGCTGAGCCCTCCACTGCCCCGCTGCCTGCCATGCCAGGAACGCTGGCTATGGTGGTTTCCTGTTTTGGATCTGCAGAGGCTGGTACACACTAGAGCAGGTTTCCTGCACCCCTGACCCCGTAGGGTTCAGGTTCTCCATCCCAGTGTACACTTCCTTCTTGTGCCAGTAATGAGCCAGTGGTGTGATGGGAAGCATCAGCAGCTACCCAGCACTCCATGGGGAGGCCAGACTGAGGCAGGATGAGGGGTTCCAGAGGTTGTGGGGCAGCCACCTGTCCCTTCCTGACCACTCTCCTGTGCCCCAGCACCTCCTCGGGCTCTCATTGGGCCTGGTGCTCTCACCTTGCTCTGCATGGCCACCATCAGTGTGGAGGAGGCGATGGCACTGGAGACAGGCTGCACTTACAGATGCACTGAGTTCTGCAGCTGTAAGAGAGACCCAGGGTGTGGGGATCTACAGGACCCCAATATCCTGGCCCTGCTCCTGGAGCCCTGCCCAATTCCATCTGGCTCCGGGCACTGTCACACAGTGACAGGATCTGATTACCCCGAGAACTCTTTCCCCATCCAGGAACCCTCCCAGGGGTGAGCTCAGCTGTCCCGGCCCTGCTGCGGGGCAGAGGGGAACTGGCTGCGGGACACACTTGATCGGCTGCTTACGAAATGCGGGGCCAAGTCCGCTTGGCTGCTCTGGAGCAGGCAAGAGGTTTGTGAAACCTTGGGCAGGGATTTGCCCGACAGCTGCCGTGTCACTGCTACCCGTGAGCTTGGCTTTGTTCCAAGAAACCTGTGGGGCTGGTGCAGCTTCCCGGACTCTCGACTCAGCCGTGGTTGCAGCACCGTGAGGAAAGTGGCCCTCAGATGGTGGTGCCAGGGCCCTTCTGGGAAGTGGAGAAGCCAGAGCTGTTCCTGCAGGGATGGAAAGGCTGGGGTCTGGCTGGGGGTCTTGGGCAGGGCCACTGTGGGCAGCCTGGCAACCCTCTCTGGGGTCAGCTTCCCATTCTGCCCCACCATGGGGTGCTGTGAAGCCCTTGCCTGCTGGGGGGGCTGAGGGTGCTCATAACCTCCCCGGGTCCTGGTTCCCCCTCCCCTTCTGCACCATGTCCTGCCCAGGAGCAGTGATGCTCTGCAGGGCAATGCTCCTGCTGGCTGGGGGCTGCTGTGCCCACAGCACTGCTCCCACACCATCCCTGGCACAGGGTTGGGAGTCACCAGCACTGCTGGGAACCCTGACAGGGGGGATGTGCCTCAGCAGGGCCTGGCGGGCAGCCACCCGTGCGCGTGGACATTCCTTGCATAGCTGCAGCGGGTGCCCAGGCAGGCCATGGCGCTTCCTGGCAGCCTGTGTGCCATGGCCCTGCAGAGCAGCACCAAAATAGTCACTGGGACTGTGCCATGGCCACAGCCCGAGCTGGCACACTCACTATCCCTCTGCTCTGGGGTGATCCCTAAAGAAAGCCTTTTCCCAGCAGCTGGGGTTCCCCAGAGGTGGAGTATGGTGCATGATGCCAGGCATGACGCCCACAGTGCAGGGCTGCGGGTGCCAGAGGGGCTGGGAAGCACGAGGCGCCTGGGTGCAGCCTGCTCCTCACAGCCAGGGGCTCTGGGAAGGTTGTGGAGGGCTGACCCCTTCCCAGGCGATCACCCACATCCATAGATGCAGCTCTCCAGCTGGGCACCGCGCTGCATGCCAGTGAAATGGAGCTGCAGGTTTATTCACATGCCCACTTCATACCCTCAAGGCGCAAGGGCCAGGCACTCCTGAGGGCCAGGAGATCCCTGTGGGCATCCTCTCCCTCCTTCTCCTGTCATACCCTTCCTTGGGCATCTGTGCTCGGCTCAGGGTCTGCACAGCTGTGCTGTGGGGGTGAATGTCCTGAGCCTGCCGTGCTCCCAGAGGAAGCACCACATACCCTTCCTAACCGCACCTCTCCTGTTCCCGCAGCTCCTGGCCCCGGCACGTGCCAAAACAGGGCTGGGGGCAGGCAGGACTCGAGTGCTGCACAGAGGCTGTGCCGCCAACTCGGCTCCTCCATACCCGGGGCCATGGGCTGTGTCCCGCCATCAAGAGACTGTTTGTGGTTGCACCATGTGCGCGAGCCGGGAGCGGATCCCGTCCCCGCGGCTCGGCTCAGACATACCTGAGTGCTGGGACAGCGCTTACGCAGACAGAGGGGCTGAGTCACTGCGGCGGGATCACCCGGCACGGACAGCGGCTCCAGGAAACGGCACTTACGTGGTGTAAACACATCCCGGCATTGTGCCTGGGCCGAGTGGCCCCGGGGGTGCAAGGGAGAAATCAAACCAGATCTGAGGTTTTTCTTTAAAAAATAGTGCTCTTTATTATAAATTATGGAAACATTTCCTTTCTGAATATAAATATAAATATGTGCAAAGTTTCATCTGAGTTTGGTTTTGGTTGAATTTTCAAGCATGGTTTTGCTCAGCCCTCAAGGCTGGAGGTGAAGATGGAATCTTTATAAAAGACAGTGATTCACGTTGGCCTGTAAACATCCCTTTGGTTAAAAAAAAATAATAAAAATTAAAAAAAAAGCCAGAAAAACCCAACCACTTCTCTGGGTGGATGCAGAAAAGCACTCATGAGACGACACGCTCCAGGGGATCCTCCCGCCACGTTCCTGCGGGAATCGGTGCCACACGGAGCAGCGTGGCCGGGGTCTGTGGGAGCGGCTGGGCAGAGGTGGGGTGCAACTCCTGGTAGTAAGGGCCCGGGGTGCTCCTTGCAGACACGGTTGTGTGGGATTCAGCAGCATTGGGACTTGCCACTTCCCCTCTGGCTTCACATCAGCAGGACCTTCATCACGCAGCGTCACCAAATGATGTGCAGTAACCCAGATTGCGGGACAGGGAGAATATTAAGGCTTAGTCCCCTGGAAAATGGCAACGAGGGAACAAAGGCAGCAACCTCCAAGTCTGGGGCCTGGTGTGAAAAGAGCTTCCACCCACAAGGAGGCAGTAAGAGGTAAAGTACAGTATGGGCAAAAAACACCTTCCTCTTAAAACCGAGGAAAAGCGATCAGGCACTCCTGGGCTCCAGTGCTTTTAGTTCCTGGGGGCGGAAGGGGCTCTCACCAGGACACCTCCAGGATGGGGCTGCCGAAGTGCACGTTCCTCTGTGTCACAGGAGCCATCCTGGCTACTCGAGCCCACAGGAGCTTTGCCAATGGGCTCACTGTAACTTCCACAGTCCGGCTGGAGCCATCCCCCTTCCCTGTGGAGAGGAGGTGTCGTGCTTCCTCGGGGGTCCCCCCAGCACCAAAGGTGCCCAGCTATGCTGGCCACAGCCCTGGGCCCACAGCGGCTTTCCCCAGTCCCCCTCCTCTCCTTCCCAGAGGGAGAGGCTCGGCGTGCCCTGTGAGCTCCCACGCTGGTGGGGCATTGTGCCTGTCCCTTGCTCTTGTGCTTGTAGCGTGTGACCTTGCTCTGCTGGCCCCTTAGAGGGGGGCATCATACTGGTCCAGGAACTCCTTGATGGGGGCCGGCAGCTGAGTCATCTTTTCATAGGAGTCCAGGTGCCCGTTGACGGTCTTGCGGCACAGGTGCTGCAGGGTGGACACGCTGGAGGAGAGCGGGCGGCTCAGCACCAGGGGGATCTTCTCGCCACCTGAGTAGATGTAGTAGGTACGCTTGGGGTGCAGGGCCCCCCCCGGCTGCTCAGGGACGGCGCAGGGCGCGGGTGGCATGTAGTGATGGACCAGCTTGAGCACGCAGTCGAAGCGGGGCACGGGCTGGCTGCTGTGGGGGTCGCTCTGCAGGGAGAAGCTGCCGCCCTCACACTGGATGCGCAGGTTCTTGGTGCCCGACTCTGTCTTGACGCTGAGGGTGAAGAAGTGCCGCTGGTCTGAGCTGTCCCTGATGAGGAAGGTGCCGGCCGGCTCAGTGCTCAGCAGTAGGTTGGCCTCGCCGCCCGTCACTGTGCTCCAGTAGAAGCCACTCTCCTGCAGCTTGCGCACGGTGTTCACCACCAGCTGGTACTCGCTCTTGGAGCTGAACGTCTTGAGGCGCAGGCTGGTGTCGAGGGGGTGGCTCATCCCGGCAGCGGGGAACTTGCTGTGGGTGACCATGGCGCAGGGAGCCAGCTTCGCGTGCTCGGGGTGCTGCTGCCAGCAGCAGCCGCTGCTACACCATCACCTGCGGCAGAGACAGTGGTGAGCCACGGCACCTCGGTCCCCGACTCTCCCTTCCCGGGAACATCTGCACCGGCCAGGTCCCTGGCTGTTGTCCTCCGGCATCTCCGATTCTCCCTTCCCACAGCACCGGCAACCCCGCTCCCCGGCTCTCCGTCCCCGGCTCTCCCCTAGCCAGGGGCACCGCTTCTGCCGGTCTTCTGCTCTCACTCCCTGGGGAACATCGCTACCTCCGGTCACCAGCTATCGCCCCGCTGAGGCACCACCATCCCCGGTGATCCCCTTCTCTGGGCAGCAGCAGCAACCCCAGTCCCCGGCTGTCCGTTCCCAGCAGCACAGGCACCCCCGGCCCCGGCTGTCGCCCCGTCGGAGCGCCAGCATCCACTGCTATCCCTCTTCCCTGGGCATCCCCGGTCCCTGGCGATCGCCTCCCCGGAGGTACCGGCATCCCCGGTGCCGGGCTGTCCCCGCTCCCTCTCCAGGACCCTGTCCCATCTCTCCCGAGGCCATACCTGGGGCACGGGAGCCGGTCCCGGCGGCGGAGCGAGACCGGCGCGCGGTGGCGGAGCTGCTGGGGCGGCCCGGGGCGGCCTCTTATAGCGGGCGCAGCGCCCGCCCTCGGGTTCCTGGAACTGCGCGGCTTCTTGTAACGCGGCGGCGCCGCCCGCGCCCCGCCCGGCCCGGCCCGGCCCCCCGGCACCCCGCCAGCCCCTGCTCCGCCAGCCCCCGGCCCGGCCTCGCTGGCCCCAGCCCCGGCCCCGCCAGCCCATTCCGGGCAGGGCGGCCGCCCCCGCCCCCCCCGCGCCCCGCTCTGCGGAGAAAGGGAGAGCCCCGGCCCGGCCCCCCCGGGGGCCCCCGCTGCCCCCCGCCTCTGCTGGGGGCCCGGACCCCGGCCCCGGCGAGAGATGTGGGCTCTGCTGACGGGGGATGGGGATACAGGGGAGGGGGCGGGTCACACCGGGGGGCTACACCGAAACGGGAGCTGCCGCCGTGCTGTGAGGCAGCGGGTTCCACATCCCCACGTCGCCAGCCCTCATTTTCAGGCCAACGTGCCGGGCTGCCGCCAGCGGGGGGGGACCCGCGGGGCAGCAACGGGGAATCCCGGGCTGTGCGGGGGCTCCCGGCTCCGCGGCGGCTCGGCCATCGCGCTCGAACCCCGCTCCGTGCGGCCGCGGCGGCTTCGGGAGCCCCGCGACGATCCGTGGGGTCGGTGCCCGTCGGCGGGGCCACGTAGGCTGGTGTGGAGCCCGGCGGGACCGAGGCCCCCCCGCCCTGGCTGCCCCCCCGGGCTTCTGTCCGAGGGGGTCCCTCGCCCCTCCTCCCTGCCCCCGGTAGGGACGGTGCCCGGCGGGTGGAGCGGTGCCGGGGTACCCCTCCCCACACGGTTTCTCTGCATTTGGCATTGGTTACGACCTCGCACACAGCCCGGGCTCGGTCCGTGGGTTTATTTTAAACAGTTTAATTTTCCCCGGAGGAGCCGCCGCTGCCCGGCAGGGACCAACCCAGCGCGGCAGTTCTGGGAAGCGGCTGCGGCGAACGGGCTGCTCTGAAATGCAAACGAGCCCCGGAGCGCTGCCGGGGCGGGCAGGGGACACCGGGGGCGGGACGGGGCGGCTCCGGGGCCCCAGGGCGGGAGCGGGCGGGGGGACCTGCGGCCTCCGGGCTCCGCCTCGCCCTGCCCGCTGTGGGGGGACACGAATCCGACGTGGGGTGGGGGTAGGGGGGGTGTGGGCGCTCCCCTCCGCCACCGTCCCGAGGGGCGGCGAGCGCCGGTTCCGCCGCGGGCAGGAGTCGTGTCCGTCCTTTCGGAGCCTCTCGGCCGGGCCGGAGCTCGCCCCGGGGGGAGGAGAAGGGAGACCTGGGGGTGACACGGTTCGGGCCGTGCGTGAGCCCGTCCCACGTATGCGGGGACCAGGGGAGCCTCGTCCCGGCCCAGCCGGACACCGAGCCCTTTCCGAGCGCCCCCGGACCCTCCTGGACCCGTGCCTGGGCCGGGGCCCCCCGGCAGCCGCGGGCCGGGCTCGGGCGGGGCGGGCGCGGCGAGGCCGCGGCGGCGGAAGCGGAAGGCGGTGTCGCCATGGCAGCGCGGAAGCGGAAGGCGCGGGTGATGGCGGCGGGCGGCGCGGCGCTGTGGCGGCGGCTCTCGGCCTGGCTGCCCCCGGCCTGGCTGCCCCGCGGCCGCCTCGGCCTGGCCGCGCTGCTCGGCCGCCTCTCTGACCGCCTCTCCCGCGGCCGCGACCGCCGCGCCCGCAGGTAAGGACCGGCCGGGCCCCGCCGGCTGCCCCCAGAGCCGGGAGGTGTCGCGTTACCGGGGCTCCCCCGCTCGCCGCTTCCCCTTTCTGGTCCGGCCGAGCCCCTTGGAAACGCTACGGATGGGGAAAGGGGCGGCCTGGCTCCACCTGCCCGGAGTCGGGTCCGGCTCTGCTCCGCAGCCCGCTTTAGCCCGCCCCACTGTCCGATCGCCCTTAGGGCAACAGCTGAGCTTCATTTCCCCGTCATTCCCTGTGTTCTTGTCGCTCGGGCGCTGGCCAGGGCCAGGCTCCCCTCGGCTGTCACAGGTGCAGCACTACCCGCGCGGGCCGAGGGGGTCGGGTAGGGCGAGACGCGGAAAGGGGCCGAGAAGAGCTGTCGGTCCCGGTTGTGCCGGGGCTGTGCCAGGCGGAGAGGGGCGAGGGGCAGGGGACACTCTGCCCGGCGGTGTCACCACGGTGGTGGAGGAGATGGATCATCAGTATGCTCTGTGTTCTTGGTTAAGCCAAGGAAATTCTTTCCACACCTCTCTCTTGGTCTCATCAGTATTTTTAGTGCAGACAAATGAGACTGAGCCCTGGAAAGCGACCACTGAGTTCAAAGAGCAGCAGTGTAGATCCCCCCGTGTGCGTGGGTGAAAGGACAACGTCGTGTCCCACAGTTTCACTTCACCTCTGGCTCTGCAGATGAGGTTTGACAGTGAATAAGAGTTTCAGCTCCGTTGTGGGTGTCTGTACCAAAGCCACGTCTTTAAAAATAGAACACACACCAGAAAATCCCTCATTTCTTTTTAGGGTCAGCTTTTTATGCAGAAGTGATGTGAGGTGGTTCCTTTTGGTTCCGTTTTCTCTTTTCAGTTTCCTCAGTGATGTGGAGTAGGGATGGGAAGGGCTCCCCCTGCCCCATTTTTTGTTCCTCTGAAACCTGGTTTATCACAGTGTGGAATTTTGATGATTTCTTCATAATGTTATGTGTGTGCGTGGTTGGAGGGATTGGTGGTACTTGGGTACTGAGCTGATGTCAGTCACCAGCGGGTAGAAGCTGCTGCTTTGGGAGCTGGTTGCTGTGCCAGTGGTTCTGTGGCTGGAGCAAAATACAGATTTATCTGATAATTCTAACAGAGAGTAGGCTCAATGCTGAATAAGGTGTAAATTTCAGTATTGGGTTAAAAGATCGAACAGTGTAGACACACTGTAAATTCTGTAGGCACAAAAAAATCTGGAGGATGGAATTAGTGGGGATCAATTGAACTGCAAAGAATTAATCTGAAGGCTCAAACCTTCAGAAGCACAAAAGTAGTGCTGGTGCTGCAGGTTGATGTTCCTCCAAACGCTCCAACTAGAGCCCAAATACTCCAAGCACAGCCCAGTGCTGCCTGCTGCCCCCAGAGCTGCCCCCAGAGCTGCCCCCAGAGCTGCCCCCAGAGCTGCCCCAGAGCTGCCCCAGAGCTGCCCCAGGCCACGGCAGGCAGGTGCAGGGCCACGGACAGGGAGGCAGGTGCAGTCGGACTCGCAATTCCAATAGTCCTTGCCAGAAGGTGGCTTCTGGGAATCGTGTTTCTGGAAAGTGTCTGCTTGGTTGCTGGTCTGGCTTCTGGAAGTGTAATTGGATTGGCCAGTGGCATACTGAGGACAATATCATCTCTGTTGATTTTTATTGTAAAATACATAAAATTTGCCACTGCTTCCTCACTGGGAATAATTCCAGAGGATGTTGTTTGTGACCCACGGGACCAGGTTAGAGCCTGACTGTGCCACTGCTCTGTGGGCCAAGCATTTGGTGCATTTTAAAAACCTGTATTTCTGGATCTAGTGTGAATCCCTGTAGTTCTGTGTGCTGTGCTGCCTTGTGATGATGGAGCAGTGGGAATCTGCTCCCTGTTTGTGGCCTGTGAGACGTGACATGGTCAGAGGTCCTACTCAGGTTCTGTAGAGACTGAAGAGAATGTGTCTGAAAAATGGTATTTCTTGTGTTTCTGTTCTGCTTCGATATTTTTGGCACCTTTTAGGGGATATTTGCATTGTTTTTTACAGCTTGTGCTGGTGATCTGTGTCACATCTGGGTGTGCAGGCCAAGCCCAGTCCACATGATCTGTTGAAACCCCCCATCCCAGGAATTCCTGCACAGATTGACTCAGATTTTGGTGGCGATGAATAGTCAGTGACAAACTTGTGGATTTTCCAGGAAACACCACTGCAAACTAGTTTCCTTGTAAGGGTATTTGGAAATCTTGTGAAGATCCAGGGTTGTATCATGAACCAGATGAGTGAAATCATCTTCCTGGAATCTGTGGTCATTTGGGCTCTGGACTGTGGTAAAACCCAAAAGTTCCATGTAACAAGTTCTGGTAAAGGTTGTAATCAAGTTTCTTTGTGGTGTGTGGTGGCAATGGAATCATCAGGATGGGCCACAGGATGGTGGCTGCCTGCTGTTCCTTGGGTGAGACCGGCCACTCCAGTTCTGTCCCCAGAAGCCCGACTCCCACGAGCAGGGTTTGCAGACTGGAACGGTTCCTGTTGGGTCTGGGGATGCAGTTCAGTCCCTTGCTCATGGATTCCTGGATCTCATGGGAGCTGCTGCTGCTAATTGTGTTGAAATGTGGTTTTGTCATGTGGACAGAGTCCTGCTGGGGGTTATTGTATGACTGGATGAATTTGCATGCGCGAAACCTCTGGAGACAAGTTGCCACTTGCTTCCTGTCACCTCCAGCGTGACGCTGGCAGCAAGCTGTTTTTTTCCTGAAGTGATTTCAAGAGAATTAAATTTGTTCTGAAGTGTCTTTTTGAAGAATGAGCTTCCTGCTGTTTCCCTCACAGTTTTGTGAGGTTTGCAAGGGAAGTCATGATCCTCTTCTGTACCTGTGCAGAATGCTGGCAGCATTGATGAAGAGGGATGGATCCCTGTGGTGGTTCTTGGTGTGTTACTGCTGTGATGCACTTGCTCCTTTAGTGGGTCATTCTTGAGGTGTGACTGCCCTGCCTTTGCTGGGGCTTGCACTGAGGCATCTTGTGTGCTGCAGATCTATTTTTGGATAAAATTGAGGGATTGAGGCATTTTATTCTTTAGAGCAGTGTGATCTTTAAACGTCTTTACCTAAAACAGGAACAACTTCAGCCCAGCTGGGAATGAAGCTGGACATGAGGGGAGTGTTGGCCATGGCCAAGCTGATGCATGTGTAATGGAGGTGATTCAGAAGTGGCTGATGACAGGCACAGGTGGTACCACTGCTGCACCGCCAGACACCTGAGCCCCCACACCCTCAGTTTCTGCAGCTCCCGGCCTCCTTCCTCTCCCGTGTTGTCCTGAAGAAGGAGTTGTTTCTCCTCATCTCCCTGCCAGCTTGGGGAAAGAGTTGGTGATGTTCAGATTTGTTCTGCCATCTTTTGCCTGTGTTTCTGTTTCCACATTTGGCTTTGGTGATCCTGCTGGGATTATGGAAAGGGAAAGGCATTCTTGCCACTGTGGATCCCTACCATGTATTGGCCCTGACTGCGGCTCTTTCTTTACCTCCTTGGAGGCTTTGTGGGAAGCAAAGCCTCCACCATAAAGAATTTCTCCATCTTTATTTCCACAGATCATCATGGCTTCTTCTAGCCCCACTGCTCACCCCTCCTGTTCCAGTGATCACAGCCCCACCGTGTTCGCTCTGTCCAGAAGGAGCACACAGGTTCCAGTGGATTGGGAATCTGGTCCCAGAGTTTGGGATCTCCAGCTCACACGTCAAGGTGCTTTCATCCCCTGCAGAATTCTATGAACTCCTGAAGGTAAGGCATGGGCTCCAAGTTATGGGAATGGTTTTGATACAGTCCCAGTGTTGCAGCTGCTGCCTGGTAACTGCTCTTTTATGGAATAGTTTTAGCTGCAGGGAATGAGTTCCTCAGTTTCCCAGAAAGCACTGATTTCTTCCTTGAATTTCGGATGCAGCAGTGGTGCTGCTATGGCTCTGCAGAGCCCCCTGTGTCATCCCTATCCCTGTGTCACCCTTTCCTCCCTCGAGGCTGGAGAGCCAGTGTGGAGATGCGGCTGAAGGGATCCTCCTGGAGCACTGCTGGGCCGATGGCTCCTTGGGACCCAGCGGGAGACTGAACTTGTTTTCTTCTACTCCCAGGTGCAGATCAAAGCAGCCAAGCAGCGGGTGGTGATGGCCTCACTGTACCTGGGAACAGGGCTCCTTGAGCAGGAGCTGGTGAGTGTGGAGGGGTTTGGGAAGGGCAGGAAGGGAGTGCAGGGGAGGGATGTGGAAGGGAGGCACTAGGCATTTCTGGTTTAGACCTGGTACAGAGCCAGGGAACTGCTGCACTTCCTCAGGGGATAGTGAGCCTGGGCCTGTCAGAGGGGACCGGCCTGGTGTTCGTAGTGCTCAGGGGGCTTTGCAGAACCTGCGTCATAGGAATCTGTTTTTCCCTGGCATTTTTTTGAACATGATTCAAGCTATAGGTGTAGAGTGTTGTGTTTGGTGCTCCAGGTGCAGAACACAGATTCAGGATTGTCTTTTTGCATTTGAGACTGAGGTCAGCTTTGCCTTTTCCATTCTTCCCTCTGGAAACAAATCATTATTGCCAAGGGCTTTAGGGAGAAGCCTGGCCTTGGTCAGGTTCTGGTGTTAGGATGCAAATTCTCTGGCAGGGTAAAGGTGGACGGAGCCTACACAGAATTTGTGCCCAGCTTTGCCTGGGCTTGCACACAGGATTTGAATGTGCATGTGACAAACAGCCTTGTAGTTAAAGAATAAAATGGCCTCTTCAGTGAACTCCTACCAAGGTTTGTCTTTGGTGATGCAAATCTGTGATTTGGGAATGATGTTGGGATTTTTTCTGCTAATATTAATTGCTGTTGGGAGGCCTGAAAAATGTGGGCATGTAAAACTGAGGCCCTTTGATCTGTGGCTTTAGGCTGCTGAAGCTGCCAGGCTGGCAGAGGCAAAGGCTGAACCGGCTGTGTTTGGCACAAGAAGGAAGGACTCACACCAGGGCGTGGGAGCTGTCCTGGCCACAGTCTCCTGCTGCTGAGCACTTCTCTTGCAAAGCTTTATTTGCTTTTGTAATGAGGAGAGAACTCTCTCTGCAGGTGGATTGCTTAGAAGAAACGCTGGAGAAATCCCTGCAAGCAAAAGGCTCGCCTGACCTCAGAGTTTCCATTCTCCTGGACTACACCAGGGGCTCCCGGGGTAGGAATTGTGCTTTGCTTTTGTCAGAGCCTGATTTTACTGTTAGGCTGGAGGAACTGTTTTTTTCATAGAGGCTGTCTTGGCCAATTGGACATACTTGTTTAAATCATGCACCTTTCAGTATTTGCCTTTTGCATTCCAGAGCTGGACGTTCCCAGAAAATCTTCAAGCTGAGCCGCTTTTCTCCAAAAATAGGTGGTAGGAGCAAGAAGGGCCAAACTGCTCTGGGCAACTTATGCGTTCTTGCTTGGTTCACTTTCAGTGCATTTGCCCTTAATACCTCATGCTCACTAACATTTTCATTTTGAAAGGAGAGTGGGAATTGTTGGAATTGTTGGAAGCAGCACACCGAATCAGGAACCTCTGCAGTGACTTGCAGATGAGTTACCAGGGCTGGTGAGGCTTGATTAAGAAGCTTGAAAGGTGTCAGAGGTGCTCTGTGACTGATTCTAAGGCCCATTCATCCGTGAACTTACAGTTCTGGATGTTGCTTTCAATATTGACATAGTGCAAATGAAAGTGATTTGTTAAAAAAAAACAAAAAAAGGGAAAACCAGTGATAGGATGCCAGCAGATAGGATGGAATGGGATGGGTGCTCACCCTGTAACTGCAACATGGAGCTGTGCCATGATGTGTCCCATCTGTGTGATCCTTGTGTGAAACTCCCCTTCTCTCCCAGGCAGGAAGAATTCTCGGACAATGCTGATCCCGTTGCTGCAGCGATTTCCCGAGAAAGTCCGTGTGTCCCTCTTCCACACCCCAAACTTGCGTGGACTTCTCCGGCTCCTGATTCCAGAGCGTTTCAATGAGACCATTGGGCTGCAGCACATCAAGGTGTATCTCTTTGATGACAATGTGATCCTGAGCGGGTGAGTCCTGCTGCCTCCGGCCCTGGCATGGTTCCTTTTGCTGGGATTTGGGCAGGGTGTCTGTGCTGCCAGAGTTGTCTGAACATCTGGACTTTCCACCGTGATCCTATTACTGCTTTTCTGAGATGGGAGAGCAACTGCAGCTCTTCTGTATGAGATTCTCAGATGAAAGAGAGTCTTTCTTAAAGGGAAAAAAGAAAGATCTCTTGTAGCCTGGGCTGGAGGGTTGAGGATCCTGTGCCCATACTCTGAACTCAGCTCTTCCCTTTCTCTTCAGCGCAAACCTGAGTGATCTGTACTTCACCAATCGGCAGGACCGCTATGTCCTGCTGCAGGACTCTCCAGAGATTGCAGACTTCTTCACAGAGCTTGTGGATGCAATTGGAGATGTGTCCCTGCAGTTGCAGAGGGATGATACAGTCCAGATGATGGAGGGAATGGTACACCCATACCAAGGTAGGAGAGAGCTGTCTCACCTGGTTGAGTGATGGTATCCAGAGGAAGGAAGTGACAGCTGGGGTTTAAGGATGCCTTGAACTCCATCCGCTTGGGAATTTCTGGGTACCCGACCGTTGTTCAAATTGTGGGGTTTCCTGTTTTGTGCCATCCAGTATTAAAATCAAAATTGCTCAAGTTTCAAGACTGGGTCTGTCAGAGTTTTCCCAGCACAGTGGCTATCACAGGCTAATCTGGCAGGGCATGCAGAGGCTGGAAGTAACTCTGCAACTGTCTCAGTGCTTCCTCATAAATGTGCTGCTTTTGGCCTTAAACAAGAACTTCAATTCCCCGAGAGGTTTTTCTGATATTAGCGGCTGCAGTTTCGGGTGTTCTGGGTGTATGTGTTCTGAGCAGTTCATGAATGTGGTGCTATTGTTGGCAGTTAATGTTTTGTAGTAGACTTTGTTCCTGGAATCAAATGGGAATTGGATCAGGAAGACCGGGAACAAGCGTAGAAGCGGGCAGAGAAGAGCAGCGATGTGCCAGGCTGATTGCGTCATCAGGTTTTGTCCTGGCCTTGCACTGCTGGGTGATGTAAGCTTAGTCTGGGGGTGGGGGTTTCTTTGTGTGTTCCAGCTCATTCTTTGTTGCCAGTTTAGCCTTGTCCTGATCCTTTCCTTCCTCAGAGGATTTTTCAGGCTGCTGCCAGTTGCTGAATATTTCTCTTCTGTGGCGTAGCTCTGCCAACCTTGAAACAGCTGGTTTGGGCCTCAGGGCAGAAAGTCGTGTCCGCTCTGTTTTGGCTCCTGTTTGTTCCCGTATAGGTGTCCTGTCAGTATTTTTCCTGGTATGTAATAGGTGACACATAGCTCTGTGCCTGTCGGTCTCAGACACCATCTCTCGGGGTTTTCCTGCAGGAGACAAGGTGGCTTACTGCGAGATTGCCAACCGGAGGGTCATGGAGGTCATCAACTCTGCCCGGACACGGCAAGAGCTCCTTCATGCAAAGACTTTCCACAGCAGCCATCCAGGCAGCTCTCTGTTATCCCAGCAAGGCTCTCAAGCATCTGGGGGTCTGAAACCAGAACCTGACACCTGGATCTATCCCTTGATCCAAATGAAACCTTTTGGTATTCAAATAGATGAGATGGTCACAGAGACACTGCTGACCGAGGCTGAGCGGGATGCCAGGATATACCTCACCACTGGCTACTTCAACCTGACTCAGGCCTACATGGACCTCATCCTGGGCACGAGGGCTGAGTACCGGATCCTCCTGGCCTCGCCAGAGGTCAATGGGTTTTTTGGTGCCAAGGGGGTGGCAGGTGCCATCCCTGCTGCCTATGTTTACATTGAACACCAGTTTTACAGCGAGGTCTGCTACCTGCAGCAGCAGGAGAGGGTGCAGCTGCAGGAGTACTCCCGTGCCGGGTGGACGTTCCATGCCAAAGGTAAGATGTCCTTGTCCCAAGGGGACTTTTTCAGAGGTGTGTGAGAGCTGCGTGTTTGGATTGCGCAAGAAGTGAGGGGCTGGCTGGGTGCCAGTCTGGGCTTAACCTTCAAAACACTCCTCCAAGGTCCGAACAACTTGCTTGCGTAAACCTGGAGGGTTTGGATTGCTGGGGGGACAACTGTGCAGTCACGCCTTGCCTCTGGATTTCTGGTTTGATACAGTCCCAGGGATGATGCAAGAGCTGTCCCGTTGGTGGCACTGAGGCACTGCCTGGATGAGAAACATGATGCAAAAGGAAGCATTTGGATGTGTTCATGATGCAGTCAGGGCTGTGGTGCAGTTTCTCATGTCCCTTGGTCTGGTTTCAGCAGTCAGAAGTGCAGGCTCTGCTGGGGACCCTGGAGCAGGATCTGGGACAGGGGCAGGAGGGGAGCTGCTCCTGGGACCACCCCAGCAGTCCTGGCCACCGTGTTCCCTTGGCAGCAGTCTGGGGGATTTGTTGCAGCTCCTGTGCATGGCACACAGGGGATGTGGTGTGTGAGGAACTGCAGAGTGTGCATCTGAGAGTCAGGGCAGCCAGAGGGGAAGGGGCTGAGGAAGGGACATGGACTAGCAGATGCAGTGACTTAATGCTGTCCTTGGGGTCTTCTGTAGGAAACCCCACATTCCTGCTGGATACAGTGTGCCCAGCTCTCACAGGCTCAACACAGTGCTTGATTGGAGTGTTTGGCTGTGAACTGGAGCATTTGAGTTGGGATAAGAGCGTTTTGGCTGTGATTGACTGTCATTGGAGAGGTTCCTCTTTTGGAGAGCAGCTCTTAATGGTTGTGAGAATGCCTCCATCTCCCTGCTTCCCACATGGATACTCAGGGGAAGGCTCAGAGGTGGTGGGGAGGGAAAGCTGCTGAGTCAGCCTTCTCTTGACTTGAAAATCCACAGGTGTTACCGGCTGCCTCTGTGTTGAAACCACAAACAGATCTCAGGGTGTCGTGCTCCTCCTCAGTGCTATTGGGAACTCAGCACAAGGAAACCCTTGTCTCAGGCAGGGCAGCCCAAGGGAGGTGCCTGCCTGCCCGGCTGGGGTGTCCCATGTCCTCCAGGAAGCACTTGTTTGAGCGACCTGTGGTTTGCGGGTTCCGTGTTTGCTGGGCATCGCTGACTCCTGGTGGGATGTGATTTGGCGTGGACTGAGCTCGGAAGCATGGGCTGCTTTTCTCAGTTACCAAAGTGCGTGTGGCCATTGGTCCTGTTTGGGCCAGCAGTGCCTCCTGGGGTAGTGCTTTGGGCTCTCTCTGCTGTGTGGTGTTCGCTGGGAGGGGGATGCAGGGCTTGGAGTTCAGCGGCTCCAGTGCCTGGCAGGGGGACAGTTGGAGACATTTGCTTTGTGTTTTCATTCCTCTTCAGAGTGCTGGAAGGATCATTGTGTAGCTCCTTCTCTGGCATGCTCTGCACTTGGCACATGCTTTATTCACTGGGTTTCCTTCTGCAGGAGTCACATGATGTGTGTGGCAGAGAGGACAAGGATGGAAGAAGGAAGGGAGAAACCTTGGAGATATGAAGAGCAGGTGTACATGGAGCACATGGAACCTGGCTTCTGGCCGAGGACATGAGATCCCCAGCAGCCAATAGTGCCCATTGGTGCTTTCTCTGTGGGCTGAGGCACCCTTTAGTCTCCCACAGGATCCAGCTGCCGTACCTTAAACGCTGTAGCTGTGCTGCAGACCCCTCCTGCTCCCCTTAAAGCATTTATATCTGCACACACAGCATCAAATGGCATGTCCCCAGGGATGTCTGTCCTCAGGGATGACTGTCCTGGGTGTGTTCGGTGCTGTGCAGGTGTAGCAGTGCAGTGCAGGTGGAGCAGAGCTCAGCACAGGTGGGACAGCACCGTGCAGGTGTAGCAGAGCACTGCACAGCCATGGTGCACGTGTGAGCAGGACTGCCAGCAGCTGTCCTGCTGTGACACCCTGAAGCCTACCTGTGCTCTGCTGTGTTCCCAGGTATGGTGGTGTGAGTGACATGGGTATGTCCCTTGGGTTCAGGGTCTCTTCTAGGCAAGTGTTGGTGGCAGAGTGCTGGACAGGTGGCTCTGTGCTGAGAGATAAACCCTGTTACTGCTATTGACTGGTGCTGGGAAGCTGCACTTCCCATTTCTGGAAAGGTGAGTCACTGTTTGAGCAGATCCTGCCAGGTGGCCATAAAAACAGCGCCACAGGACACTTGGGAAGGCGAGGAACCTGTTCCTTGTGGCTACTGCCTGGGCAGAGGTCCGGCCAGCAGCTGGTCAGGCACCAAACAGCTCCTGGTAGGGTCCTGTTTGGTGACAGAACATGCCAAATCTCTGTGCCACACGAGTGCTTCCCTGTGGCTCCTGGAGCCCACAATGGGCTCTCCGGCCCCTCTGTGGTGGGGTGAGCCCGCGGGGGCCGGGGGTGCTGTGGCCTTAGGGCAGTGCCAGCTCTGTGAGTGTGTGCTGTGGGGGCGGGGAGGAGGTTACAGGAACTGGCGGTGAATCGGCAGCGTCTTACTCAAGGCATTCTTGGAACTGCTCTGGGGCTGAGTTAGGAAACTTGCTGCTATTTTAAGGCTGAGGCGGTTTTTATGCTAAGGGTTCTTTGTTGCAGTTTGTGACTGGCCGTGGGGATAAGCCTCTACCAGGGACCCACCCAGGGCTGTGCTGAGGAGAGCAAATGCTTCCCGGCTCCATTTGTGCACAGAGTGGCCATGCAGCCTCTTCTTGGCAGCAGTCCCGGCTCTCCTGTGGCTGTTCCTTCCTGCCCTGCTGCAGTGGTGTGTTTGAGAATAATGTGTTGTTTCCATCTTTGCCTTGAAAATCCATCCTGGGCTGTGTCCTGACTGCTCTCTGTGCGGGCAGAGCTGTGGGAGCTGTGATGGTGAGTGGCTACAGGGACCAGGTGCCCTGGCAAGAGTCTTATCTCATCCTCGGTGGCTCCTCAGGAAGTGAGGTGGTGAAATAATTTGCACTTGTCTTCTGAGTCTCTATTTCATGTGAATTCACCTGTCAGAGCAGGGTCATGTCACAGTCCCATGAAGGTGGTTGGTCTCTGGGACAGGCTGGACAGACCTGGGGCTCTGAGGCTGGTTCCTTCACTGAAAAGCTGTTTGTCTTCTTTCAGTGTTTCTGAGATTTACCATGGTGCAAAACAGCCTCTAATGCAGTGACAGGGACTTGTCCTGAGTTGTTTTGGGACAGTGTGTCCTTGGGGTTCTCTGAGGGTGCTGCACCCCTGGTCAGGGCACTCCGAGGGGCAGGGTTTGGGCCTTGCCTTGGCACCCCATGAGTAACATGCAGTGTCATGGCCCTGTGGGCTCTACTGGGCTGCCTGATGCTCTCGGGGTCCTGTACAGAATCTATAATCCACATTTAATGGGTTTAATTCCCTCTGAGTGAAGGGACAGTGTGAGCCCACCTTGGCTGTCCCCTCAGGCTGCCACGCTGCCTCTCCTCTTGTTTTTACCACAGGCCTCTGGCTGTACCTGGCAGGGAGTGACCTGCCCTGCCTGACCCTGATCGGCTCTCCGAATTTTGGGTATCGATCAGTTCATCGTGACTTGGAAGCCCAGGTTGCGATAGTGACAGAAAATAAAGCCTTGCAGCAGCAGCTCCATCAGGTAAGCAGTGGATTCTGGGGAGGCAACGGGGATGTTGTGCTTCTGGGTCACACAGGGAACGCTGATGATGCAGTGGCAATAAAAACATCCAGCTATAATAACTCAAAAGCTGCTGGAGTGTGAGGAGTCCTGAGGAACTGTCAGTGAAGTGACTATTGATGAGCTGCCTGCTGTGAGTGCCCAGTGCTGGGAAGCGAGGCTGTAACAGGAAGGAATGTGTGTCCCCAGTGACCTTGGATACTGGGAGTGCTCGGGGCTGGATGTGCAGAGAGCATTCAGAGAGCCTGCTGGCTCTTCTGCTCACCGACCACACTGCACCTTCTGGGCCTTAATCCCAACATTTGGGCATTGCCAAGGCTGTGCTGTGCTCTGAGGTAATGAGGCCAGGCTTTTGGAATGGCTGAGCTTGGACTAGAAGAGGATTTCTGAGCTGTTTGGGTTGCTCATGAAGTTCTATGACATAATTCATATCTTGAATAATAATATGACATTATATAATATTGACACAATAATTTTTCACTGGTTTGATGTTCAGTGTCCCAGGGTTTTTCTGTGCTGTTTTTAGTTTAATTAGGCAGCTTAGAGTGCTCAGCAGTTCTGGTCCTGCTCCAAATCCTGCCTGGCTCTCTAACTGTCTTGACTCCGAATCTTCTGCTAGAACTGTCTGTCCCACGTTGTTTCTCCTGTAGTGCTCTGCAACAAAGCAGATCGATTTGGTGCCTCTGTGCGACCTGGGGACCTCAGAAATGCACTCTGTGAGGCAGGTCCTGGCAGAGTTGTCTGCAAGATCAATGGGAATTGCCCTCTTGCATCAGGGCTCTTCCCCGGGATGAGTCAGAGTGTATCTAATCAAAAACGATTCTATTACTGGAAGAGTTGCTTGAATATTTCAGTTCATATCTTGCCTCTGCTTGTTTCTAATGGAAGGGGAGAATCAATGGAAATGTGACACAAAGGAATTTTCTCACACAGGGCTGCAGTGATCTCATTCAAAGGGCTTTAAACCATTCCCGATTGCTGGAAGCTGATTCTGAGATGGGCTGGGTGTTTACTTTCTGTGGTCTTTTTTAGAAGACTTAATCTGTTTCTGGGATGCTGCCATGAAATCACTTTGTCTGTGTAACATTTAGTTCCATTTTAAAAATGCGTGCTGAGATTTGGGAAGAAATGTGAGTGGTCTGGGTGTCTGGATGCTCCTCTGAATGGACTGAGCTTGATTCAGGGAACTGGCCTTGCCTCCAGCTCAGTCCTCACTGTATTGCGTGGCTGTGGAGCAGAATCTGCACAGCAGGGCTGACTATAGCTCTTGGAGCATTTGAGGCTCTAAAATTAGGGTGAATTAGCACATGAATGTCTTCCTTCTGTTGTTGGTTCATCTTTTTGGTGTTACTTTCCGGTGCTTGGTTCCTGCTTACCTGTTCTACCCTGAATTTAAGTAGTGCAGAGTATTTTCTGCTGTTTGTGACAGCTTCACTAATGAAAAAAGACGATGAACAGACTTCCAGGACCTGTTCTGCTCCTTGTTTGCCTGCAGGTCCTGAAACCTGACTGGCTGTGCTAACAAACCCGCTCACCTGTGATCAAAGCGCTGCTCTCACGTGCTGTGAGCGTGTGTTATCATCAGGGTGGTTCATTTCCTCCCTCAGCAGTCCGGTACATGCTGCGGGGGCCCGAGTGTTTCTGGTAATTTAGCTGAGATCACGACTGCACATTCATCTGAGAACGCGGCGCCTGAGCTGTGTCTAGAAAGAGCCGCGTAAGCCGGTCCCGGGAGGTTTGGGTGAGGTTTCCTCTTCTGGCAATTACAGCCAGGGATTGAGGAGTTTTCTGAAACTGAAGCTCAACTCTTGCAACTGTGGGGCACAAAAAGGCAAAACCCTCTGCCCTTGCTCTCTGTAGAGTTTAAATTGCTAATTCTTGAGGAGAAATGATGCAGCCTTTTGGCAGGATCCCTGGCCAGCTCTATATGAGAATTCACTTCTCTTAAAGACCGTTATATAATTCAACACTTGAGATTTACTGCGATGATGTTTCTTTCCCTGTTTAGGAGCAAGAACAGCTTTACCTCTGCTCAGGTGTGGTCTCAACGTCAACGTTTGAGCAGCCAAATCGTTATGTGAAGCTGTGGGTGAAGCTGGTGACACCTCTGATCAAGAATTTCTTTTGAAAGAAGAAAAGCTGCTGCTTTGGGTGAGTTTGCTGCCATTATGGGGAATTTATATTGCACTGACTGCAGTGAATAGCTGTAGTGCTTTGTTACATGGAAGAAAGAGACAATGGACACACAGATGATGTGGGGAAAACCAGGCACCTCTCATTTCCTCTGAGATACTGACTGCCATGGATTGGGCTGTGCTGAGGTCCAGATTAAGTTTCATCTACTAAAACTTCTGGAAGGGTCACCGACAGAGAACCCATACAGGGTTATTTCCCATGACCCATACGGGGGTATTTTCCATGCATGGAAATAAAACTCCTATTTCTGAAATGTCCCTTTCAAAGTTTTGTGGAGAAGGACTGTGTTTGTTTTATCTTGACCAGCCAATAGTAAACGTTGCTGGAATACCTAAAATGTTTTGTCCCTGTATCCAGTCAGAGCTTTGCTTTGCCCCTGTAGGTGTTGGTTAACAAGGGAGGTTGGTTTTGCTTTTCTGCTTTGTGGTAGCCTGGGTTTCCTGGCTCTTTGACTGCCCCATGACTCGAGCCCTTCTGAGCTTCAGGACATGGCTCTTGGACTGTTCCTATGCAGTTGGCACTGGTGTGTGTGCCCAGGATGCTGCGTGTTCCCATATCCCTTTTACTCACCTAACTGTGGCCTCCCCCTTGGTGGAGTGTGCCTGACTCCTTTACATTCAGATATGTTATAAGTGTCTTTCATGAGTTGTGGAGGGACAGAAGAAGACTTTTGGTGCTCATGTGAGTTTAGGATGTTACTTACTGAAAATGGGAGGCTCGAACCCTAACATCCTGAAAAGAAAGTGGTTGGAAGCCAGGTAAAAACATGTGAGAGCGCAGGCTGGGGCTGCTCTGTGTCACTGGTGGGGTATGAGCAGGGGGTTCTGATCTGATAGTGCCACAAACAGAATTTCTGGCTCCTAAGAAAGGCTGATGGTAAGTGTGAAGCTCGGTGGTAACTGCTAATAAATGCTGCTGCTCTATAAAGAAACGAGCAGCTCTCCGTGCCTGCCCTTTGGGCTTCTCTGACCATGAGCTGGGAGGGAAGCTTTAGGCAACTGTATTTTAGTACTAATTGTTCAAATATTTCACAGGGTGGGATTTTGGTGAATTGATTTATGCTAAAGGGACAGGCCTTGGCCCTAACGTGTGTTACTGCTGATACAAATGATTTGTTGTAAAGAAAGGGCAGAGTAGGTTCTGTACCCTAGAAATGGAAATAATGTACCTCAGAGAGCGACCTGTTTTCAGCTGGACCTTCTCTGGGCTGTGGAGGTGGAGCACGGGTGAACTCGGCTAAACCTGCACCTTTCTTCTCCTGTCTGCTCCAGCCAGACACGTGCTCTGTGCCTGGGGCGTGAGGAGTTTCTGCTCAGTTTGCACTGAGCCATCACACAAAGAGCTGTGGGAAGACAGAGAGCCAGGAGAGGGAAAGGAGTCGGCCACTTGTGTGCAGCTGTTCCGTTTGGCTTCCCACGGTGGTCTGGCTCCCCACCAGCGCCGCGTCAGAAACCACCAGTGGAAAACCAGTATCCGCCCTGAGAACCCCGTGTGCTGCAAGAGCAGGGTCCTCACGGCAGCGCTGCCAGCACTGGTTTTATTGATACTTTGCTAAAACGGTTCTGAATTACACAACTTGGAGGCTTTTACAAGTAAAAGCATTTGCTGTTTTCCATTGACATTAAAATTCAGGCCTCTAGGAGCAGAGCCACACCAGCCAGGACCCACTTGGCGGCTTTTTCTTTTGTCTTCAGGTTGAAGGTCCAGACGTAGGTGGGCCCTCGCATCCGTGTCTTATAGACGGGACATTCATAGACGTTGGTGGTGTCCACGCGGTCCACAGGGATGGCTCTGAGCAAGATGACCGGCATGGTGGGCGTCAGCTCCTTCAGCAGCGCGTCAGCAATCGACCCCGAGGCGACGTCCCAGCGCGCACCTGCAACGTGACAGCGGCGTTGGGTGACCCTCACAGCTGCCCCGGGCTTCTCACCAGGGGCTTTGTTCAGAACTACTGATGGGTGGGAGCTGGAGGATGAAGGGTGGATAGAGTGGCTCAGTAGTGGTTAGGGCTGACGTGTCCTCAACTCACTGTGACCCAGGACTGCATTTGCCTTACTGTGTGTGGGATGTCTGAATAAATTCTGTCCCCACCCCTCCCTTCAGCACGGCTTTGCATGGGAATTGCAGAGCTAAAGGTGAACTGGCTGTGGTGGGATCTACCACACACTGTCCTGTGTGCTCTGCGCTCTTGTCCAAGCGGACCCCTCAGCTCCTCTGCTGAACTGCCTCCTTCCCCTTCATTTCAGCAGTAATTATTATAGGTTTGAGTTTTCCTATTTGTCTTACTCATACATCAAATAAGAATGTGACATATTTAATCACTAGAGCCCTGTGGCTCCAACCACCCCAGCCCTGGGGCTCATGAGCTGCAGCCTGAATGGCAAAAACACGAGTTTCTGGTTTGTAAAGGCTGCGTGATCCGGGCAGTGCTGCCCTCACCTGGTGTCTAAGCCTGGAGCCAGGGCTCTGCACTCTGCCCCCCGCTAGAGCCGGGCAGGGCAGATCGGCCAGCAAGTGCCAACACCTGCTCTGCTGCAGGAGGGAGAAGGGCTGAGCTGGGCCTGCTCCATGTCTGAAACATCTCAAAGATGCAGTTTTTACCTTCCATGAACAGCCCGTGCACATAGGAGCCTTCTCTAGGTGGAAATGTTATGTCCTCCCGGGTTTTCTTGGTCACATCCGTTGCCAGACACATCTTATCCAGTGGCCACTGCTTTTTCCTGGCTGTGGACTGCATGATGGCTGTGAGGAAGGACTGGGGGTTGAAGAATCCTGCCAGCCACACTGTTGCAGGCAGCACAAAGTCTGTTGCCCAGACTTCCAGTTCCTGGAAAATAAACCAGCAGAGTCCTTCAGGGTGGAGGGTGGGCTGTGAACCGCAGGACACTGCACCAGGAACAGTGGGATAGAGCTGACACTTCACTGCCTAACCCGAGCTTCAGGTAATCTTACAGAGTAGGGGACTGGCTGGAGGTGGTGTGGGATGAATAAACAGCAGATTCCCCTGCAGCAATGAAGGTGAATTTGCAGTGCAGGAAATACCACTGTTACTTTTTAACAAAGCCAGTTTTATTAAATATTTTTTTTGGGGGGGACACCCAGAGTTGTGATGGGGGGAGCTGATGCTCTTTTGCTACAGTGATGTACTGTAATGGGAACAGTGATCAGATTTGTGCTCTCATCCCTGGGGGAACAGCCCCTTTCAGGTACTTCAGGCTGCTTAAAGTGATACTGAGAAATAAACCAGTTAGCAATAAACCAGTGCACTGGTGGGGAGAGTTCTGGTGTCAGCAGTACCCACTTGCGCCCTGAGCTCTGACTGAGTTCATCACATGAACTCTGCTCACCCTGATCCGCACGAGCAGGTCCGCATACCAGGTTCCCAAGCTGAGGAGGGAGGGATAAGCGTGACGTGTCCAGGATTCTGGAATGCTGTCATAGAAGAGAGCATTTGCCAGCTCTTCCATCTCTGATGTAATTGTCAGCTCTCCCTTTGAAAAAGAGAAAAGCCTGAGCAGTGGCACCTGCAGCCAGTGGTGGGACAGGCAGAGGGATGTGCTTGGGCTCAGACTGGAGCGGAGCAGGAGCCTGAGGCCACCTGGCCACACCCACCACAGTGCTATGGGTAAGAGCTCCAGCAAGGGCACACAGTGCTTTGGAAATCCTGGGAAATGATCCAGGCAGCTGCCTGCTCCATACCTGCAGTCCCAGGTCCAGCTCCTTCAGCGAGCGCCTCATCTCATTGGTCAGGATGTTCATCCTCTCACATTCCTGGAGGGCAACAACCGTGTACGGAGTCTTTTCCTTTGCCTTTGCCATCAGCTCCTCCATATTGAATGGCTCTGGCAGCTGCCCAAGGATCTCATCCAGGACTGACTTCACCTGGAATGAGAATGCCATAAACTGCTCTTACCCAGGGAAAAATGCTGCAGGGTTATGGTTAATTAGGTTGGTAAGATTTTTCTTTTTCTGCCTTGGTGTTTCCCTGTGCTGCCTCCTCTGTTACTAATGCTCCATTCTGTTTCTAACTGCTCTTGGCTCTTTAAAAGCTGTAGCTCTTTTTTGATAGCCAAGGAAGTCAGAGCTGAGGCCATGGAGACTGTGAAACTCACATGTAAGGTCCAGGCAGTCAGGAAGAAGCCTTTTTTTTTTTTAATTTTATTTTATATTTTAAATTTGTATTTTTAGTAGTTGCCATCATGAATGGAGGTTCCTCAGCTCTCTCCACCTGCTGAGAAGCCCCATGTAAGCCACATGTTGCCAGAGGCGCATCTCAACCCCATCAGAGCAGGACCTTCCTGACTGCGCTGCAGCTGCCGTACGTGCCACTGTCCCTGGGCTGACAGCCTCAGCACAGCTGGGCTGGAATCACCTCCTTCTACCACCCCTTCCTGATTGTTATGAGTCCTGCTCTCTCTGTTGTTTCTGGGCCTGCATCTGTCCCCCACCCCTGACCTCTCAGCTGTCACCATTAAGAGGGTTTTTTTTTCTCCGTAATAAAAATAACCACAGATTAAAAAAAAACCCCTCAATTAATTTCTGCTGTAAAGAGACAGGACTTGACATGCCTGTTCCTCCCGAGAGCCACCCGTGCCTCCACCAGCCTCAGATTCCTTGGGCTGCAGTTCCAGGACCGTGCGGAAGAGCCTGTCCGAGGTGACGGTCAGGAAGCCCATCTCTGCGTTGGGGTGCAGCCCGTACAGGTGGGGGCTCTCCCCTGGCAGGTTGTCATCGACGTACTGGTGGTAGTCCTGAGTGCAGGGCAGGGCCAGTGTTAGCTCAGGAGGTACAGGCAAAGGAGCCCAAACTTCCCTGCAGCCTTGAAAACCCATCACTGCCCTCAGGGGCCCTTTGCAGCACCTGCCTGTGCTCATGGAGGCTATTTTTTTTCACTCATGTCCC
Organism: Lepidothrix coronata; assembly: GCF_001604755.1. Lineage (NCBI taxonomy): Eukaryota > Metazoa > Chordata > Aves > Passeriformes > Pipridae > Lepidothrix > Lepidothrix coronata. The sequence goes on along the minus strand of NW_016690488.1, from coordinate 183,063 downwards.
ACCCTTCTGCCCCAGCCACAGGAATTATTTTTACAGCAATCCTAGTTCCAGGGGATTGACACTCTCTTTCCCTACATACCCCTTAGTGAACGAGGGGGAACTTGGACTCGTGTGCATTTATCCAGAGCAGGGGTTTTCCATAGCAAATTGCAATGTTTGTCTTTCTTACCTGGTAATCCAAGCGGGGAGGGACTGGAAACCCTGGAGCCAAGAGCACCTCCCCTTCCAGCATCTCCGGCTGGACATACTCGCTCAGGTACGTGCGGCACAGCCGGCGGTCCCAGTCGTCAGTGATGTGCCCTCCGTACATGATCTCACCAAAGAGGTACCGGAGATCATCCCATGGTACCTGTGGGGAGAGGCTTGAGCTGGAACTCCTGTGCAGCTCCCCTGGAGTCCCCCATGCAGCAGCAGGGCCGCAGAGTGACAGCTCTGGGACTGACCTGTCCAGTGTGCAGGGAGGTGACAGTCCCTGGGCCCACAGAGGCTCAGGGACAGAGAACAGGATCTCATCTGGAGTGTCTCTTGTTCACCCACAGATTTCTCCCTGTCTCATGGACACAGCTGTCTGTGCTTTGAATCCCATCATCCCATCTTTACTCCAACCAGCATCAATTGTGTCTGCAAGGGCAGGTCTAAGGGCGAGACTTCAGCCCTGATCACCACACCTTCCTTCTCCGGGCAGCAAGCACCAAGGCACAGGTCAGGGCAGGCAGTTGTCCCAGTTGGTGCCTGATGCCTTTTTCTACTCAGCTCAGTGGGGCCAAGGACTCAGCCCCTTCCCCTGCCTGAGTGTGTGGGGACCAGGGGAGGAGCTGCTGCCAGCCCTGGGCTTCTTCATGAGACAGTGTTTGTGCTGCAAACTGGTGAAGGTTCTGAGAAAGGCTGATTGTTGCAGTGTGTGCTGTGTGTAGAGTGGTCACCTTGTCATCCCTCACCTTGGCGTTGGCCTCCAGGTAGTTGTGCAGGACGTTAACGGAGACGGTCAGGTCGCCGCTGTTGAAGGGGTAGGGCCTGTTCCAGCCCTGGGTGCCAAACCTGCGCCGCTCGGCCACCGCTGCGTGGAAGTAGCAGAGTGCAAACAGGATGCACCTGAATTCAGTCTCTTTGCTGCACTGCTCCAGTGTTTCCTGTGGGGGAACAGTGATGGGCGGTTGCAGGTGAATATTGCTATCAGATGCCCCTCTAGTTAAGAACCTTCATTGGCAAAAGAGAACTGAAGGTGTTTATTAGAAAGAAAAAGGCATAAAATTGTATTTTAATACTTTGCTAGTTGGTAATTTTTGCACTTGTTTACGGAAGAATCAGGACGCCACACCCCAATGCCCTGCTGACAGCTGAGGCATCTTGTTCATGCTAAAACTGCAGCAGCTCCAGGTTCAGTCTCAGGAAAGGCATTGGCAACCTGGCACTTCCTTGTGTCTGGAGCCCTCGGGCAGCTCTGGTTACCCTGGCAAATGGGGGCTCTGGGCACTACAGGAGGATGTCCCGGGGGGGGTCTGGCTTGGGGTGCAGTGTTTCTGGCTGCAGTGACACCCCCCAAAGATGCTCAGCCTGTGGAACCCTGGGAGGGGATGAGCCAGACACACTGGCCTGAACGGTCCCGAGGAGCAGCTGTGGAAGGGCGGGGGGTGGTGCGGGGGGTACCTGGGAGAAGAGGTCGAGGGCCCTGTGCAGGTTGGCCCGCATGCCGGTGGGCGGCTCGCTGGTGATTTTGATGGAGTTTTCCAGCAGCCCCTGTGGGATGATGTGCGACTCGGGGCTGGGGGCCGGCTCGGCGCTCATGAACAGCCGGTACTCGGGGTGGCTGTCCATGCTGTGCTGCTCCACCAGCTTGTCCAGTGTGTCCAGCCACCGGGCCACCAGATGGATGTTCTGCAACAGGAACAGCCTGTACCTCATGAATCTCACCTCCCCTCCCCGCCAAATTCCTACTGTTGCTCCACAGGGAGAAGGTGCAGCATGACAGGACACCACTTGGGCTGGATACACCCAGCTGGCCCAGGCAGTGTCACTGCCATCACCAGTGGGGTGACTGTGTACTGTGTGACTGGATACTGGCAGGGCTGGGTGCCCTGGTGTGCCCGGCTGCTGTCAGGGCTGTGTCCTGTGGTGCACCACAGTGCCCCCCACCCACCTGTAGGATGACCCAGTGGCCCTGCTCAGCAGCCACCTCCATGGCCTGTTCTGCCACAACCTCCTGGCCCTGCCCCAGTGACACGTTGTGGATCTTCCCATTGTCGATGGTGAAGTTCAGCCTCATGCCTGGGAGGGAGCGTACGCCAGAATTATCGGTATGGGCACTGAGCTGGGGTTGTGCAGTTCCAGCTGCTTGGCCCCGCACCAGCTCGTGGCTGTTGGGGCTGGTGCCAGCCTGAGGTGGGTGGTGGCTCACCCAGTGCCTCCACATCCTTCAGCGGATCCACGCCAGGGGAGAGGATGAAAAACAGGGGTGTGGAGGGGCTGCTCTCCTTGTACACCTCGGAGAGGTCAATGCTCCTTCCTTCCACATACTTCCTCCCCATCTTCTCTTCCACAAATTTCCTACAAGAAAATAGAACCATCCAGTGAGTCAGAAGAGATGCAGTTGCTGGGCACAGCTGGCATGATGACACCGCAGGGCTCTTGCAGGAGGGCCCTGTGCTGGGCACCAGCTCACTTGATGGCATAGGTCATCCTGTCGGGGCGCAGGCACCGCAGCACACACAGCTTCTGCAGGGCCGACTTGTTCTTCCAGTCCATGGGGAGCGCCTCCTTTTCTGGCGCCTCCATCTCCACAAACCTTTTCCATCGCTTTGCTGAGTTCTCTATGTCACTGTCCAGGTTCCTGAACTCTTCCATGTCTGAGAGAGCCTTCAGGTTTCACAGAGAAGGACTAAATCATTCCTGGGCTCTGGGTTCCTCAGGGAACCCATGCAGGTGACCCTGGACCCCAGGTGACCCTGTGCCGGGGGCTGTGCTGGCATTGCCTTGGCACAGCAGGCGACCGCACGGACCCACCTTGACAGCACCCCAGCCCTGGGTCTGCAGGAAATCCACGGGAGACGTGACGCCGGCCTTGGAAGGGAAGCGCAGCAGAAAGTCCAGCTCTGCTGGGTTCACTTCTTTCTTGATGGTCAGGACCTGGAAGTTGGGAGTGCAGCATCACAGCCACCTGGTGCCACTGCCCCGGTGCGAGGGGGCGAGAGGCTTTGAGCATCCGGCAGCAGCACAGGAGAACAACCTGTCTAAAGCCACATAAGCACCTGTTGTACAGCAGGAGCCCCAGACATTCACAGGGATTACCTGGAAGGCAACCTGGGCCAGGAAGATGAGTTTGTCTCTCTCAAAGAGGCCCTGTGCTGTGTACATATAGACTGAGTAGGTGATCTGGTCCGTCAGGTTGACCACCCTTTGCTTGGTGTCCTGGCTAGGGGTCGCACGCTGGATGGCTTTCTCAAAAACTCCATTGAAGGCCTGAAGAAGATCCCGGCAGGCATCAGTGTCCGGCTGCTGGGAGCTTGTCAGCAGCATAAATGCTGAAACACTGAATCTCCATCCTCCCCCAGCCCCGTCCCACCCGCACACACCAGCTCCCTCCTCACTCCCTGTCTACCTTGAGAGAGAACTGGTAGATGGGGTTGATCTTGCCGAGGTCACTCAGGATGAAGTACAGCAGGGACGCACGCTCTGCCGCCGGGCGGTAGTTCTCTCTTGCAACGTTTATTTGTACTTCGGTGACTTTAGCTTCTTTCACCTGGAGGCACACGGGGGTGGGTGTTACCAGAACCAAGGCATGGGCTGAAGCAGTGCCTGCCCTCTGGCTGGGTGCTCAGCCGAGCTGTCCCTCTGCCTGTGGCACCAGGGCCAGGGCAGCATGTTTACTTTTTCTTCGATTTCCTTGGCTGTGCGCTTTGTTGTTTCCAAGTTTTCCACCAGAGCTGTGTCCCGCAGGAAGTCTCCCCCAGCAGCCGACAGCCGGGCGAGCAGTGAGTCCTCCAGCTCCTTCAGCTTGATCTTGAACTCGTTCTGGCTCTTGGTTAGGTTTGCCTGTGACAGCAGCCCCCAAGGGATATGTCACTCAAGAGATCATGACCGAGTGCTGGCACCAGTCACTCTGTCATATGGCCACTGATGTGCTCGTGCAAGGGGAGGGTGGCCGTGGCCCCTCCTGGGACCCACCATCACCCACCAGGGCAGTGCTGGCTGCAGGAGCAATGGGGGACCTGCAGTTGCAGGGTCTGGTTGGGACTCGCTTGGCTCTTGACAAACAGCAGGGAGCACACAGAGGGGAGCTCTTCTGCTCCCTGCCCCAAAACCTCCGCAGTGCCCCGTCCTCTCCCACCCCTCCATCCAGCAGCTGGGCCTGTACCTTCAGGGTCTCCAGGTCCGGCCGCTCCCGGGCCACCACGGCGGCCAGAAGCTGGTCCTCCAGGCCCTCCCGTGTCACCAAGAAGTTGATGAGAGTGCACTGAGCCTGCACCTCTGGCTTGTAGTGCGGGTTGAAACATCGGGTATGCAGGATCAAGCGGAACTGCTGGTGATACTCCACTTCTTTATCTCCAATCCTAATGTATCTGTTCAATTAATTAAACAAATTAGTCCACACACTGGGTAGTAACTCATCACAGACACATGCAATCAGCCCGTGTGCTGTTCCCAGCTGCTCAGAATGGATTTCTTTGGTTGGGAAAAGGCTCAGCAAGGGCAGAAGTGCCAAACCAGCCCTGGCAGGGCAAGGGTGGAGGAGCAGGAGCTGGAGGCTGCCCTGCTGCAGCCCCCCCATGGCTTCTGGGGTGCTTCTCCCCTTCCAGCTTATCACCTGCTTATGGCAGGTGCCCCAGGGGACATGTCCTTAAATCACTAAATGAACTGGGTACTGAAGACAAGAATAGCCCAAAAGGCCACATCAGTACAGTGGGACATACTGGAGAACACTGGGGGATGTGGCCAAAACCAAGGAAGGATCAGGCCCTCAACTGCCAGCAGCAAAGGGGCATCGACCAGCATTTTGGGGCAGCAGTGATTGCTTGGGGCAGGTGAAACCACTCGGCACTGGGGTGTGCTCACCTGCCCAAGATGGTCTTGCCCAGCAGTGGGTCCAGCACCGCCTCCACTGTCTCACCAATGTCCTCGATCAGCAGTGTCTGTCCTTCAGAGACTGCCTGTGCAATTGTGTCCAGGTACCTGAGTGGAGAGGGGGGAGGTGCACGTGGCAAGCCTGTACGCTGTGGGGGGCTCAGGGGGTGCCTTCCAGCCACTGTGCTCTGTTGGGACCCTGCTGTGCTCTGCCAGCCCTGGCCCCCGCAGAACTGTGGAGCTGCTGCCCTCGGGTGCCCTGAGTCTGATGGGGATGTGGTTGCCCTGGCTCACAGCACCCTGCACCCTTCGATGGCAGGGGAATGGGGGCCAGTGCAGCCCAAGCCTGTGCCCAACTTTGCAGCCCCTGGCCCACCTCCGCTGGCCCAGGCGGACGACCTGCAGCTCCTCCCCGTATTTGTTCTTGATCCACTTGCTGCCCTGGAGCTGGGCATCCACGAGCAGTGGCCACCGCTGGGTGCTGCAGAGGATGGCAGCGTTCTCGGTGGAAGTGCGGTCGCTGGGCAGGCCCTGGTTGTTCCAGGCAGCCACATCGGCAGAGTCCGTGAGGAGGCTGAGGGGGTCCAGGCCTGGGGTGATGGGGATGGGCACCTGCGGGGAGGGGCTGTTGGGTGCCTGGCCACAGAGAGGTGGGAGCCTCCAGTGCTGGTGGGCGGGGGTGAAGGAGCCCTGGGCACTCTGGGATGGAATCTGTGGTCTCTCACCGTCAGCCCATTGAGGAAGGGGATCCAGTGCTGCTCCAGCAGCTCGGCCCTGTACTTCTTGGTGAAATATCCAACGTAGGACACAAAGGCAGAGACCAGCAGCACGTCCCCGCACAGCGTCTTCTCCTGCTCTCTGAGCTGGTCCACTGACTCAGCCCAGCGGACATTTTCGGACGCCAGACCCCCAACAAGCCTGGGAGGTCAGAGGAGATGGTGGCTGCTGTGGTGCTGGTGCTCCCAGTGCTGTGACCCAGTGAGGGGGATGACTCAGCCATGACACCCCAGGGCACCATCAGAAAATGGCATCAGGGCTGTATACCCCCATGAATTTTTGGCCCAATTTATCTCAGGAGTTTTTAATTTGTGGAGGGTATGGGGGGCTCTGTTGCTCCCACGGCCACCAAGCAATGCCAGGGGGCATCAGCCTGCCCCAGTGCTTTGGAGCCAGCATTTGCACGGTACCTGTTTGCCAAGGTGATGACTTTGTTGGTTTCATCAGCCTCCTGCTGGCATTTGATCTTTTCTGCTGTGGCTTTCTCAAACTGAGCAGTGAGAGTCGCCAGATTGGCATTCAGGGTCTTTGGAAGAGAACAGTCCCACAGTTATTCCCTACTTGGACAGGAGGCTCCATGCTCCCGGAGCTCTGCAGTGGCCCTGTCCCAGCCCAGTGCTTGGCCTGGGCTCCAGGTTCATGGAGTTACAGAAACCTCTCTTGCTCGTTTGGTGGCTGAGGGGGTCGTGGTGGGGGCTGGTGGCTGGCCCTGCCTGGGGGCTGGGGGACACACACTTACCACAATTTTGCTCTTAATGCGACTGAGCCTCTGCTGTGCCTCCGCCAGCTCGGCATCGGCGTCAGCCACCGCCTGCCTCTTGGGCTTCACCTCACAGTGCACCTCGTAGTAGCGGACCATGTTGAGGCACCAGGAGCACAGCCCCGCCGCGGCCGTTGATTTGGACTTGATGAACTCGGGATCAAACCCGGGGTCTGACCGGTATGGCCTGGAATGGGAGCACATGCCATACTATGGCACCGTGCCGTGGCTGCCAGCGACCCTTCCCACTCCTCCTGGGGCTTGAGCTGACGGTGGGCAGAAAGGTGGGAGAGCAGGGCCAACACCTGGATCCCACTCCTGCCCCCAAACTCTGCTGTGCTCCCAGGAGAGGGTCCCCCTGGCCACCCTGCCCAAGGGCTGGGCTGGGGCAGGAACCAGCCAGAGACTCACTGAAATGCCTTGAGACAGGGCTCAGGGATGTTTTCTCCATCATAGTTTTGTAAGCTTGAAAGGAAAGTGTCTATTTTTCCTATCTTGACTTTTGCTGCTGTCCAGCTCTTGTCCTTCGGAATCTTGCCATTTTCAGCCGTCAGAATCAACACAGCTGCCATCACGTTCACCACTTCTGGGGGCGGAGCCCCAAAGGACTTCAGCTCTGTCAGGTTGTACTGGGAAGGGACCGCAGGGCCAGTGAGCATCACCCTGCTGTGGGGTCACCAGCGCTAGCTGGGCACCTGCTTCCCACCGAGAGCTCGCCCACCTTGTTGAGTGTGTTGAGGGCCTCGCGGGCAGCAGAGAGCACCACCTCTGCTTCCGCCAGGTCACTTGCGCAGGCTTGTTGCTTCTCAGCCACGACCTGGGGAGGGAGGATGCAGGATGGGGTGAGCGGCCGTAGCCACAGAGCTCACGCTGCCCTGTCCCACACTGGGCACTGGCTCAGTGCCACGCACCTTGTTAATGGCCTCGACCTTCAGCTCCTCCTCATCAGCAATGGCTTTCTCCTTGGTGACCTTCTCTGTCTCAACACCCACCACGTGGATCAGTTTATCTGTGTCCTCGTTCTTCTGCTTCAGCTCTGCCTCCTGGATTGCCAGCATGGCTTTCAGGTCATCCACCTCAACCATGGAGAAACAGAGCAGATCAGAGGGCCGATACTGCCAAACCCTGCCTGGCCTCAGAGCGGTGGCTTGGTACAGCTTGGGGACCTTGTGGCCACCTTGACCACCCTGCAGGGACATGCCTGCTCTCTCTCCCCATGCTGGACCCGCAGCAGGCACAATGCATGAGCGAGGTTGTAGATAGGCACCTGTGATGCTGTGCTCTGCAGCTTCATCAACCCCTTCTCCAGCCTCTCGATGTTGGCAGAGAGCTTGCTCCTTTTACTTGCCAGCAGGCTTTGGTAGAGCTTTATCTGCTCCAGGAAGGTCTTTGGTGTGGTGTAATTATAGCGTCTCTCCACAGCCAGGTAGGTCTTGGACATCTCCTTCGCGCTCGTGTGGACAAAGGACATGAACTGGCTGATGGAGACCTTGACCTCTGGCTGCATAGGGAGCACAGACAGGGAGCTGCTGCAGTGGGTGCCTGCAGTGATGTGCAGGGGCTGCACTGAGCCCTCCTGCAGCACTGGCTCTGTGTCCAGCCGCAGAGGCCAAAGTGAACCTTTTTGTTAACAGCACAGTGCAGGGCTGAGACATGCTGGTAGTCATGGCACCAGCACCAGTTCCCATGCCCAGCTCTGGGTCCCTGACTCAACCCTGCACTGGGAGAAGCTGCTGTCCCTAGGCAGCACCTGAGAGGTGCTTTAAGGACAGAAGAAAATGAGGGATGGTTCATCCCCACAAGCACAGTGCAGGGCTGCAGGCTCTGACCCCAGAACCAGATGTGAGCCTATCCCAGACCTATTCCCAGCTTGCTGTCCCTTGCCCCCTTGGTCACACCAGACCCTTATCCCTGGGCACATTAAACAAGGAGAGCAGCAAAGGTGCAGGGATCCCCAGTGCCCCAGGATAGCAGCTGTGCTGGGGGTCCCAGCTCACCTCAATGTCCTCCGTTTCCTCCAGGAACCTGCTGCTGACGGACACGAGAGCGTCCTCTGGCCACTCGTGGAACCAGTCGATGGCTGTGCAGTTGACCACAGCAGGGAACCTCCTGGCCCGCACACGCAGGGTTGAGCCCACGGGGGAGAAGCAGAGGACGACCTGGGGCAGAGCAGCACTGCTGAGCAGGGTGTCCCCGCTGTTGGGTTGGTGGGAATGTCACCAGGGGCAAGGCTTCTGCTGCAGATCAGGGCTGTGCTGATCTGGAGCAGTTACCTCCCAGCAGTTACCTCCCAGTAACTCCCAGTACATGGGAGGTGGTCTGTGGTTGTGCACCTTGTGCCACTCACCAGAGCTGGATTGTGTCCTCTTTGGTGGCTGCAGTCAGCAGCTGAGCACAGTCAGAGTCCCTGTGAGCGCCCAGTATGGCCCACGGCCATGGAGGTGCTGCTCTGCCTCCAGGGAGGTCAATACAGGGGTGTTCTGTCCTGCACCCCTGGGGCGGGAGGCATCTGGAGAGCCTCTGAAAACACCTTTTGCCCAAACCCACCACCCTGAGATGAAACTTCAGGGTGCCCTGTTGCAAAGAGGTTTTGGATCAGGCAAGTCAGGGGCATGGACAAACCACCCTGGGCAGCAAACACCCACCTTTAACTGGCGCCGGACTTTTTCTATAAAGAATTTCCAGCAGTTTTCCTTTGAATCCTCCAATCCAAGGGCCTTCACCTGGGGTCTCATGGAACCGATGATGGTTTCCAGGTCGGAATCCTGAAAGAGACCTGGCACTTCCCCGGACGCCAAGAAGTCATTGATTAGAACCAGGAATGATTCTTCAGCCACCTGGGAGTCCGTCATCAGGAACACAGTGGGGACGTTCTTCACGGCTGCCTTGATGTACTGGGAGGCGAGGTCCAGCTGGGACAGAGAGAAACTGTCACCCCTGGATCAACCTCCATGAGGTATTCTCCAAAGTGTTTGGAGCAGCCCTGAGGAGCCAGGGGGGAGCCTTTGGGAAGGATCATTTGGGAAGGAGGTGGTGCCAACTGCTCAGCCCAGAGATGGGTGCAGCATCAGGGCTGCCCACACTGCACCTGCCCTCCTCACCAGTGGCTCCTGCCTGTCCCTGGCCGGGGAAGTGCTGTGGCCCCTTGGGGCAGGACTCCTGGGTGTCACCTATGAGCAGATCCTGGTGTGCAAATGCACTGATGTGAGGAGAGCAGAGCCCCATGAGCCCACCCTAGGCACCAGCACTGCAGGTGCAGGACCTTGCCCTCAGCAGGCAGCACTGGCCCAGGGCCCAAAGCTGCTCCCACCTTTAGGTCCGCGGTGCCATAGCCTTTCCTCAGTGTGATCTGGAACACGCTCAGGTTGCTGATGTTTGCTGCCAGCCGTGCCAGGCTCTGCTTCCCACTGCCTCCCACCCCCACCAGCAGTGCATTGCCCCGAGGAGACTCCAAGATCCTGCTAATTCTGCAAATGTGAGACACAGCATCTTCGAAGAGCACCTGAAGAAAACAGGAGGGGAAGGTTCAGTGTTCTGGATCAGGGCAGGGAAGTAGCAAGTGCCCAAAATGCACTGACCCAAGCAGTGCGATGCTGCAGTCACATCTTTTCAGGGCGGCGCTGCCCACCATGGGCACTCACCAGGTTCATTGCCGCGTTCACCTCATTGTAGCTGTCCAGGGCTTCCCCCAGCAGGTCGCTCAGAGTTGCCCAGCTTGGCACCGGCATGTACTTGGACTCATCAAAGCCCTGGGCGAAGTGCCAGTAGATGTTGGGCTTGGCAAACACCACGTCTTCACTGAGCTCCTGGGAAAGGCAATTCCAGCTGTGGAGTTTGGCCACGGGATACCAAGACAGAGCCACCAGACTGGAGCCCTCTCCTTTTCAGCACAACTTACTTGAAAGGCGGTTTTGCAGGTGTCCACCAGCAGCTTCTTGAAGCCACCCTGATCCTCTTCGTCAACGAGCTTGTCTCCATACACCCTCTCTGCTTCATGAAGCCAGAGACGCACCAAGTCCACAGGGCTTTTCAGGCACTCAGGGGTGGAGAAGAGCAGCCCCTGACAAACACAAACCTCACAGCCCTCAGGGTTATTTTAGTGCCACTCAGAGCCGAGTGTGAAGGTTGGCTCTGGGAAGAGGCCAAGGCCTGTTTCAGGAAAAAGGTATGCTGCAAGACTGTGGGATGAGGAAAGGGAGAAATAAGGATATTTTAGAAGAAACAGCCCTCAAGCTACCTGAAATATGTTGGAGAGGTCTCTCAGGTTGAAGAGGTAGTGGAACTTGATAGCTGTTGGCAGAAAGGTAGTGGAAACCTTCTGGTGCAGGGCTGTCGGGAGGAGAAGGGGGTGAGTGGGTACCAGGTCCCCAGAGATCCCCGAGCCTGGCTCCCCAGCAGTGCATTCCCCAGGGGCCAATGCTGGCACGTCCCACCCCAGGGTGGCAGGGGCTCACCCAGTGCCGCTGCTACCAGCTGGGGCTGCATCTTCTGGAGAGCTTGTGGCATCTGCTGCCGGGCCAGGTGCTGCTCCAGGATGGTGCCATACACGGTGTGCAGAGCCTCCCGGCTGGGAAAGCTCACAGCGAGGACGCAGAAGTGGCGCTGCAGAAAGGGGCAGAAATTGCGATGGGCGCTTTGCCCTGCGGGGGGCTAACACAGCCAGAGGACATCGCAGGGCCCCCTGCCTCACCCCACCCTCTGGGCCTTGGCCCAAGGGGAACGGATGTGCTGGACACAGCCTGGCCCCTGGATCCCGCGCACCTGCAGCCGTGAGTCGATGGTGAAGGACCCCGCGGTTGGGTTCATGCAGGCCACGTACTGGCAGTTACGGATGTCCTTCAGGGTCAGTTTGGTCCTGTCATACCTGTGCAGGGACCAGCACTGTGATGCTTTCCCTGGGGATGGGGTCAGGTTCCCCCCATCGTGCTGTGCCCCTCTGGCACCCACCAGTGCCCATGGTCCAGGTGCTGCCGGATGAGCGTGTGTGGTGCCACGGTGCCATATTTGTCCACCTCTGGCATGTTCATGTCGTCAATGAAGTAGACCAGCCTTCTGGAGCCGGGTGGGCCGTAGATTCTTCCTGATTTCTTCTCCAAGGGTTTCTCAAGGACGGCTGCAGCAAGAGGAGGGTGGTGGGTCAGCACTGCAGGACCCTGTGGCACAGCCTGGCATGGGGCCAGCTGCTGATTCTGACAGCCTCACCCTGCAGCATGGCTGAGGTGGTGTAGAAGTTGAGGGGCACAGACTGCACCAGATATTCGTCTGTGCCAAGTGCTTCCAGCTTGTCCCACATTAGGACCGACTTTCCCGTCCCTGCGTTCCCCACCAGCATCACTGGCTGCCGCTTCTCCATCAGCAGGTCCAGGAAGTAGCGGAGGCGGATGGTCTCTGTGGTGTGCACCATGGCGGCCTGGGGAGAGGGGCCGTCAGTCCTGGTGCTTGCCCCGGCATTGGCAGAGGTGGGATCCTCTGTTGGAGCAGGGGCCAGCGTGCCAGAGCCCTGCACGGTGTTCACAGCAGCTCCAATGGACGATGCTCTCTGCATACAAACCTGCTCCCTCTCTAAACCTACAGGTCTTGGGTACTCAACTATTCTAAAGCCTTTCTGACAAAAACTGAGTTACTACACAGAACAAAATGGACAGTTCCTGAAACCACCTCTGGTGTCTGCTCAGCCCACGGCCAAACCCAGTTGTGGTTCCTCGCCCTTGCCCTGACAGCTTTGATAACCCCCCTCTGGACAGCATTGCAGGAGACACAAATCAAGTGCTAAAGGAAATTTTGCACTCAGGCAATAGTTATTTCATGAGACTCTATGAAGCTGCAGGTTAATCTGAAGTTAAAGAAAAGGTGGAACTTGTAGCCCTTGCTGGGGTTTCTGCAGGGTAAAAATAACTACAGGAAGCCATTGGGTTTGCTGGATGCCCCCAGCCCAAATCCCAGTGACACTCCAGGCATTGCTGAGGGGAAGACTGTAGAGTAGTAATCAAATAAACTATATAAACATAGAGCTCATGGGAAATACCTGTAAGGGGACTTCAGGGTCGAGCTCAAACTGTGGTACTCTTTCATCCCAGGGTTTGAATCTCTTCGTTTCCGGATCAATGTAATAGTCAAAAATTGTCCCCTCGTTAGGAAACTTGACAGCTTTAAAATCCGTCAGCCACCACTTGCTGAACTGCTGGCGGTGATCCACCAGCTGAGGACAAAACAAAGACACTCAGACACCAGCCACACGATGGGACACAGCAAGGTGGTCCCGTGGCAGTACCTGGTCCTGGAACAAGGCCCCGCCAAAGGCCCAGGTACAGGCAAAGACAAAGTAGAGCTCATATCGCTCCCGGGGCGAGTCTGGTGGGACATTCTTTGGTGTCAGGAGACATTCCAGCAGGGACAGCACTGTCTGTATGGCTGTGACCTCGGGGACAGGGGTGATTGTCTTGAACCCAGACTTGAGCTTCTCCAGGCATGGCGGCAGGTACTTGTCAAAGAGGACCATCAGAATGGCCTTCTCGGATTTTACTGTCCTCGTCTCAATCCAGCTGGTCACAATGCTGTGGGAGGGACAAGCAGGGCAGCAGTGAGCATGTGGGGGCCAGTGCCCATCCCATACCATTTCATCCCCTCATCTCATTTTGTCCCATCCTGTCCCATCCCATCAGATCCCAGCCCATCCTGTCCCATCCCATCCCATCAGATCCCATCTTTCCCACCCTGTCCATCTGATCCCTTCCCACCCCATCCTTCTCCCTTCCTGGCTCACGGGTGCCAGCCGAGGTCCGCGGGGTTGATGTAGAGGATTCCCGCCCGGGACACGGTGGCGGGCGTGGCTGTGCGCAGGTGGCTGATCTCGAAGATGAGCCGCATGGTGGGGGTGAGGGGGATACGCTCGTTGCTGGCCAAGGTGAGAACCTGGGGGAAGTGGCTCGTTGTGAGGGATGCCCAGAGCTGATCCTCCTGAGTTAACGAGCAAGCAAAGCCCCTGGAGCATGATGGCACCAACCTTATTGTCATCCATGACTGTGTTCAGGGACTCGATCCACATGGGATCAATGTCTCCATCGAGGATGATCCACTTGGGCCCGTCATGTGTGATGTTGGCCAGGTCACGCATCGCTGTGGAGAACAGACCTGCCCCACAGAGAGACATGGGTTGGTCCTCTCCATGCACGGATGTTTGCTGGGAGACACACAGGACTGGTGCTCCCATGAAAGACATTCCTTCTCCCTCCCACTCCAGGAAAGAGCCCCAAGCAAAGGTCTTCCCTTTCCATCTCACATCCTGTAAACAAAGCTCACAGCATTGGTGTCTCACCATCCTTCCACTCCCGCGTGGCCGGATGGATGACCCCGAACAGCTCATTGCAGGTCACGGCCTTGGGGTCGAGGTCCACAGTGACTGGCCTCCGCTGCAGCTTTTGGTAGGTTTTGTTGAGCGACTTCAGCACCTGTGGGGAGGGGATGGTGCAGCTGCAGGTGCTGCTCCCACCGGGGTGTCCACGGCCTTCGGCAGCATCTGCCCGCAGCAGAGGGCACAGAGTCCTGCTCCCACATGGGCTGCTGCTGGGAATGCACCTGACCTCCCTCTGCAGAGCCAGCTCCTGGCTGGGTTGTTATGGGAGCCCTGACCCCACCAGCCAGCACAGTCCTGTCATCCTGCCGGCACCCCAGCATGCACAGCATTGTGAGAGCGTGCCTCTGCCTGCTCCCTACATTGTCCCTGCTCCATTCATGGGTGTCCTGAGCAGCCCCTGAGCTGTGCATCCCAAACCCGCTCAGCTCCATGGGCTCAGTCTGGCACAGGCAGTGCTGGAGGGCCAGGCGTGGTCATGGCTGCACTGCAGTCCCCCACCCAAATGCTGCTCTGGCGGCGCCAGGGTCTGCGTGGCTGGCTGTGGCCTGTGGTCATGCCCTCACCAAGAGCTGTGGGAGGCCATGGGATATGCTCGGGCCCCATGTCCTCAGGATGGTTTGGCTGCTACCTGGGACTTGCCGCAGCCGGCGTTGCCGACGACGAAGACAGAATGTCGCACTTGCAGCAGCTCCTCCAGCTGCACCACCTTCAGCACGAAGTTCTCCTCTGCCTGCAGCTTCAGCTCCAGCACGGACTCACGGATGACCTGGGAGGGAGAGCAAGTGCTGACCACTGGCAGCTTTGGCAAGACCCTGGAGACGAGCTGGCCACTTCCAGAAGTGCTGAATGGACCATCAGCCTCTGAACCCCGCCAGGGCTGAGACGTCTCCAGTGCTGGTGCTGTGCCTGGGCTTGCACCTTCTCAAAGTTGAGGTCCCTCTTCCTGGGGACGTCCAGCGCTGGGAACAGGTCTCCAATCAGCCCCATGAACACAGGCAAGTCATCTGTCACGATCTTGGGGATGTTGAAGTCTCGTAAAGCTCTCATCAGAACCTGGTCCTCGGCACAGCCGGGGTCCCCCCTCTTCAAGGAGCCTGCCACCACCAGCACGGACTTGATGGCTCGCAGCCCCCAGTCGTAGTGGTCCTGTGACAGGCAGTAAAGAATTACCATTTCATTTTGGTGAATGATAACAGCTTCAAACAGCACCACAGAGGAACACTCTGTCTATTGCCCCACAGACAGGTCACCCACACGGTGTGTGGTCCAGCCCAACTGGGAGACCTAAACTGAGCTTGTTTACAGGAGAAGCCTTCATCAGTCACAAGGGGAATGGGAATCCAGCTTCCTTCTTGGAGACATGTTTTAGGTGTGAAACACCTCTGCTAAGATGGATAATATCTAGAAGCTCTCACCTTAACTGGCTCAATTCTAATTCTAATAATTCTAATTCTAATTCTAATAATTCTAATTCTAATAATTCTAATTCTAATAATTCTAATTCTAATTCTAATAATTCTAATTCTAATTCCATGTTATTCTACTTTTGGCCTTCTTGATTCCTTCCCT